>NC_045968.1:1982893-2247893 GCF_010909765.2 Amblyraja radiata | reverse complement strand
TTCATGAGGTGGTGGATCTGATGCCACTTAATTACATGACTGACAATGCAATAAAGCTACTTAATAATGTCATGGAAACTGAGAAATCAAATTTTGTTTCTATAAATAGCTGCCGCGCTGGAGAATTTCACAAAGTAATAGCTGCCGCGCTGGAGAATTTCACAAAGTAAGCCATCATGTTGCGTCATTTGTTCATGTAATCAGTGATAATCAGCATTCTGCATTATTTTCAGGAACTTTGTTCAACAGGTCCCAGCAAATGTGTTTGCTCATTAACTCCTTTTAGTATGGGTTTAGTACCAACAGTGTATTTGGGGCACATGGTTCCAGACCTCATTATTCCCTTGTCTCCTGTTTCACAAGATCATGGCCTCATGTTAGAGCATCTTGGACAATACAGCTCACCCTCTCCGTGACACACTGGTCAACTTGAGGAGCACCTTCAGCAACAGACTGGTTTCACCAAGATACAGCACAGAATGCCACAGGAGAGCCTTTTTCCCTGTGGCTATCAAACGGTACAAGTCCTCTCCCTTCTGTCATGGGGTAGACTAACTCCCCCCCCCCCCCCCCCCCCCCCAATCTTTGCACATGCCCAATCCTGCACTTTCCTCTCATCACTTCATGTCTGGTGTATCTAGTTGTGGTTTATGACTGTTGGCAGACCAATTTCCCTCCTGGGAGAAATGAAGATCTATTGTATTGTATCGCTAACCCCCTGGTCTAAATTTACAGGTCCAGCAACAATTTGGGGGCACCTTAAATTTAACATGATGCCATCAGGTGATTATAGAATGGTACAGCGTAGGATGTCTGTGTGGAGCATGCTGCCAAATTGAACCAATCTCCTCAGAAGAACATGCACGGGTGATGTTTCGGATCAGGACCTTTCTTCAAACTGATTGTGGCTGGGGAGTGGGGAGGAAGAAAGAGGGAGGGTGCTAACAGTCTGGAAGATGATAGCCTGGTGTTCGTCTGTGGGTCATGGTCAAGCGGTATGTATGAGGAGGTGTTCGAGAGCTGGCACCTGGCCTCAGCCCGCCAGACCACAACAGCACCTCTCTTTTCAGTGAGTGTAATTTTAGTTTAGTTTAGAGATACAGCGCAGAAACAGGCCCTCTGGTCCACTGAGTACGTGCCGACCAGCGACCCCCGCATATTAAAACTATCCTACACACACTAGGGACAATTTACATTTATACCAAGCCAATTAATCTACAAACCTGCACGTCTTTGGAGTGGGGGAGGGAAGCAAAGATCTCGGAGAAAACCCACGTGGTCACAAGGAGAGTGTGCAAACTCCGTACAGACAGCACCCGCAGTCGGGATCGAACTTGGGTCTGTGGCGCTGTAAGTACTGTAAGTCAGCAACTCTACCGCTGTGCCACCGTGCCGCTGTTAATAACAATGTTGGGATTGTTATGAAGTGAGCGGAGAACTGTGCGTTCAGAGGGAGTGAATTTAGAGTGTCTGAGAAAAGAAAGCAGATGGAACTGCTCGTCAGGTTGTTATTGAGGGGGGACTTGCTCTGCTGTGTTATCCACATTATGAAACCAGTTATAATTCAGGTCTACTTCATTGGTGTAAGGCTCCCTGGGACATCCCGATGGTGTGAATTTATATATAAATGCTAATCAAGTTCCTTTCTTAAAATTACAAATAAAATGTTGGTTCAGGCACCGTTCAAGAATGCAACAGGCTCCCCTTGTACTGCAAAGATAGATAGATAGATAGATAGATAGATAGATAGATAGATAGATAGATAGATAGATAGATAGATAGATAGATAGATAGATAGATAGATAGATAGATAGATAGATAGATAGATAGATAGATAGATAGATAGATAGATAGATAGATAGATAGATAGATAGATAGATAGATAGATAGATAGATAGATAGATAGATAGATAGATAGATAGATAGATAGATAGATAGATAGATAGATATGCCTTTATTGTCATTCAGACCGAAGTCTGAACGAAATTGCAGCAGTCATACATACAATACAATAAAAACAACAATAAACACATATTAACATCCACCACAGTGAGTCCACCCAGCATCTCCTCACTGTGATGGAGGCAAAAGTCTTAGGTCTGCAGTCTCTTCCCTCCTCTTCTCCCTCTGCGCTGAGGCGATACCCCCCGGGCGATGTTATAAATCAGTCCCGCGGCTCAAACACCGCGGCCCGGGGTGGTCGAAGCTGCCGCCCACCAGTCCTGTAGACGCAGCCGCTGGCCCGCGGCCAAACCCCGGACTCAGGCCACCACCGCCAGAACACCGTCCCAGCCACCCTCACGTGAGTACCGTACCGTCTTCAGCCTCGGGCTGGGCCGCCCCTGACATGGGCGCCGAACCTCCCCCGGGCTGGGCCGCCCCGACATGGGCGCCGAACCTCCCTCGGGCTGCGAGCGCCGCACCTCCCCGAGCTCGGCCGCTCCAACGGGAGCCTCGTTCCACCCTCGGGCTGGCCGCCCTCACGAGAGCGCCACAACCTCTCACGGGAGCACTGTTCCAGCCCTGAGCCAGACCGCCCTCACGGGAGCGAGCTCAGGGCGAGTCCTGATGGGCTCTGCCTCCGGAGCCTCGAGGTCGCCAGCTCCATTAGGCCTCAGCGCAGACGGAGGCAGAGAAGGGGAATACGACAAAAAAGTCGTATTCCCCCACAGGGAGAGACTGCAAACCCCGTTTCAACCCCCCACCCCCCCAAAACACAACCAAAACGAAATAAACAACACAAAAAACACAAACAAACGGGACTGCCGGTGAGCCGCTGCAATAATTGATGGTATGTTAAATAAAGTCCAGGCTAATGCAGACAATTTTACTGGACCATTTTACAGTAGGATGCCGAATTCCTTTGCAAATCCATAACTAGAATCGCCATATGTGGCGTTAACTGTTTATCTCATTTGCTGCAGATTTAGCCTTGCAAGTCAAAACAATGACAGCACCTCAAAAGTAATTTATTGGCTTTGCTACATCTTGTGTTGTTTCATGATGGCATTGTGTTTGCAACTTATGTTTATTCCATTCAATTGTGGAAGTCATCTTGGCCGAAGCCATCTACTGAAGAAGAGCCTCGACCCGAAACGTCACCCATTCCTTCTATCCAGAGATGCTGCCTGTCCCGCTGAGTTACTTCAGCATTTTGTATCTTGGCACAGACTGGCTCTGTCTTATCTAATATGTAATTTACAGCTTGGTTATGAATGGGATTTGGAGTTTTGTCTAGATTAATTTAAGATTACTACGACTGTTTAGGGACTGGGCTTTTTCTGCACTAACATCACTTTTTTAAATTTAAACTTTTTAGTTTAAATCTTTTTATTTGAATTTTGAATTTAACAGCAATTTGCATACATACAATGATAACAGACAGTGATAATCAGGACATAATTGTACAACAGTATGTAAACGACCCTCAAAACCCTTACCCTTACCCTTACCCACCCTCGCCACCCGGGAACAAACAACACTCACATACGTACACATCCACACAAATACGATAATAAAAAAAAATTAAAAAAAAATAAAAAAAAAAAAAAAAAAAGGAAGGAAAAAATAAATAAATAAATAAATAGATAAATAAATAGATTGTGGGGAGGGAGGGGGGGGGGGGAGGGGTTGAGGGGATAGCAGCTGCAATAAGACAGAGCTGTGATAGAGGACACTCAGTCCTCTTCCGAGTCCGGAAACAAGTTAAGAGAGTTAACAAGTTCCAGGAAAGGGTTCCATGTATCTAGGAATGTCTTGGTAGAGCCTTTGAGAGAGAACCTAAGTTTTTCAAGCTTTAAGTTGTAGAGCACCTCCTTGATCCAGCGGGCGTGTGTCGGGGGACAGGTAAGTCTCCAGTTAAGCAAAATCAGTCTCCGGGCTAACAGGGTTGTAAAAGCCAGGACCCGCTTCAACGCAACAGAGAGGTTGGTGTTGGGGGGAATACCAAAAATAGCTGACAGTGGGTTTGGAGGAATAGTCTGGCCATAGGCTCTGCTTAGCACGTCGAAAGCACTCCTCCAAAAGGTTGCTAGCTTAGGGCAAGACCAAAACATATGACTATGGTTGGCAGGGGATTGATTGCATCTGTTGCAGGTGTCTTTAACAGCGGGGTATATTCTAGATAATCTTGCGTTTGTGTAGTGGACTTTGTGAAGGACTTTGCATTGGATTAGGCCATGACGGGCACATATGGAGGAAGAATGGATCAAATCCAAGGCAGAGTCCCATTGCTGGTCTGTTAGTTTCATATTCAGCTCGCCCTCCCACGCAGCTTTTAATGAGGTATGAGGTTTCAATATAACCGACCCTAATAAGTTGTACAAAAAAGAGATGCATTTCTTCCGGTTGGGATCTAGAGCTAGGATGGAATCGGTCAGGGTTTCAGGGGGACGATTTGGGAAATGGGGGAATATCTTCTTCACAAAATTCCTAATCTGGAAAAAAACGAAAAAGGTGGGAGTTTGGGAGGCTATAGTTGTGCGAAAGCTCTGCAAAAGACGAAAAAATACCATCCTTGTATAGGTTTTTGATACTACTGATGCCATTACTATGCCAGGTTTTGAATGCGGAGTCTGTACTTGAAGGATTAAAGATGTGATTTTTAAGCAGTGGGGTCAAGATGGAAGGGCCTTGTAAACCAAAGTTTTTCCTAAATTGACTCCATATCTTGAGCGAGAGGGACGCAATTGGGCCTGCACCCGCAGATGTTATAGAAAGGGGGAGTTGAGAGCATAGGACAGACCGCAACGGGAGATGTGAACTCGCCTTTTCCATGTGTACCCAGGTCGGTAGGTGGTCGCAATCATCATTCATCCAGTACAGGATTTTTTGCAAGTTAGCAGCCCAGTAGTATCGCCTAAAGTCAGGAAGTGCCAAACCGCCGTCACTCTTAGGAGACTGTAGTAGCGTCTTTCGAATTCTGGCCGGTTTGCTACCCCATAAAAATTTAGATATTCTCCTTTCTAATTTATCAAAAAAAGATTTAGTGATAAATATAGGAACATGCTGGAAAAGGTACAGGAATTTGGGTAGGACGACCATCTTGACCAGATTTATCCGGGCCACGAGGGATAACGGTAAGACTGACCAGCGGTCAAAGTCTCTTTCAGCTTTCTCAACCAGAGGCTGGAAGTTTGTGCGGAACATATCAAATATAGGTATTGTGATAAAAACGCCGAGGTAGCGAAATCCTTCCTCCGCCCATTTGAATGAGGTTAAAGAGCGAGGGAGCTGCTTAGCCAATGAGTTAATCGGTAATAATTCACTTTTTTGGTAGTTAAGTTTATAACCAGAGTACACCCCAAACCGTTCTAAAATATTCATAATCACAGGGAGAGAGCTGACTGGATTCGAGATGTACAGGAGCAGGTCATCCGCATACAATGAGACTTTATGAATTGTGTCAAACCGTGTAATACCTTTAAAGCCCTTCTCTGAGCGTAACCAGACCGCCAAGGGTTCTATCGCGACAGCAAACAGAAGTGGTGATAACGGGCAACCCTGCCTGGTACCTCTCCGAAGGGGGAAGTGGGGCGACAGTGTGTCGTTTGTTTGTACTGAGGCCACCGGGGACGAATATAATAGACTGACCCAATGAATGAAACTATTGCCAAGGCCAAACCTGTCCATCGCCTCGTATAGGTACTTCCACTCGACCCTGTCGAAAGCTTTTTCGGCGTCGAGGGAGACCACTATCTCCGGGGTCTCACTACTTGGTGAATGGATGATGTTAAGGAGACGCCTGGTATTGTGGGAGGACTGTCGGCCTGGCATAAACCCTGTTTGATCTAATGAGATAATAAAGGGCATCACTTGTTGAAGACGGAGCGCAAGAACTTTAGAGAGGATTTTGAGGTCCACATTCAAGAGTGAAATTGGTCTATAGCTGCTACAAAGCAGAGGATCTTTCTCCTTTTTAAGAATTAGGGAGATAGTAGCCAACGACAAGGTGGGCGGTAGGCGGCGATGTAAAAACGCCTCATTGTACATATCTCTCAGGACTGGTGCGAGGAGAACAGAGAAAGCTTTGTAATATTCTACAGTGAAGCCGTCAGGGCCGGGCGACTTTCCGCTTTGCAGCGATGTGATGGCTGCTTGGACCTCAGTGACAGTTATGGGACCACCCAAGACTTTCGTGGCTTCATCGTCAATTCGGGGAAACATCATACTATGGAACATGTCATCTGCAGTGGGAGGACAATCGGAAGTGTATAGCTCAGCGTAAAATTTAGCAAATGCTTCATTAATTCTAAGAGGATCGGTATGAATCTCCCCTAAGCTGGATCTAATGGCTGGAATTAGCCGTGAAGTCGCCTCGGTTCTGGCCTGATGGGCCAAAAGCTTCCCAGCTTTATCCCCAGATTCAAAAAAGTGTTGCCTAGATTTAAGCAGTCGTAACTTGGCTTTATTGGTAGACATGAGGTCAAAGTCTATTTGTAACCTAAAGCGTTCTTTATAAAAATTAGGGTCTGGGTCAGATGCGTATTTATCATCAATGTCCTTTATTTTTCGTAACAGGTCTGCCATTTGGGACGTCTCGGCTCTTTTCAGGTTGGAGACAAAAGAGATAAGTTGGCCCCTAATATAGGCTTTTGAAGCTTCCCAGAGTATACCTCTTGCTATGTCCGGCGAGTCATTCAGCTCAAAATATAAGGTGATTTGGGAGTGCAGGAATTGCATGTAGTGAGCCTCTGCTAGTAATGAGGAGTTGAACCTCCACTGTTTAAAGGGGTTAGTTCGTTTACGAAAGTGAAGATCGAGGGAAGTCGCAGCGTGATCTGATATCACGATACTATGATACTCGCTGGATTTGATTTTGGAGAGCAGTCTGTTATCTAAGAGGAAGAAGTCTATACGGGTATAGGTACGGTGCACGTGGGAAAAAAATGAAAATAATTTAGTCGTGGGAAATGTATGTCTCCATGGGTCAGTGAGCCCAAGTTGTTTGGTAAAAGCATGCAAAGTCCTACCTGATTTAGTTAAAGTGGAGGCTTTGTTCGAAGATCTGTCCAGTATAGGGTCTTGGACCAGATTAAAATCTCCACCCACAATGATGTGGTAATTTTCAATGTTTGGGAGAGATGTGAAAAATTTGGTTACAAATGAGCTGTCATCCCAGTTGGGACCGTAAATACTGGCCAATATGACAGGTGTGTCTTGCAGTTTGCCAGAGACCATGACAAAGCGGCCAGCAGGGTCTTCCACCATTTTCTGTGGTTCGAACATAACGTTTTTACGAATCAGGATAGCAGTACCCCTAGCCCTATAATTAAATTTTGAATGAAATAAGTAGCTAATCCAGCCTCTCTTAAGCCGTGTTACCTCTCTGTTGCGAAGGTGTGTCTCTTGAATAAAAAATATATCGCCCTTAAGGTATTGCAAGTGGGCCAAGATCTTATCAGTCTTAGTAGGACCCCCCACTCCCCTCACGTTCCAAGAGACAAATCTAAGAGTGCCGTTTGTGTTGGCCATATTTAGCTATATCCAAACGAGTGGGCAGAGCGCTGTAATACTGCAGATTGAAATGGAAGAGCGCATCGAAGCCAGCTGCTGAGAGTGGGGGTGTGGGTGGTAAAAGGGGAAAACAAAAAAAACAAAACAAAAAAAAATACATACATACGTATACACACAACAAACGGTCGTGACACATATCACTTAACCATCTTTCAAACCTGAGTCCCCGGACCTGAGGTCCCCAATGTCCCAACCGAACCTTGAGTGCACATTGCACCAAGGTACGTTGTCCTCGCATCCGCATGGAGTAGTCCGATCTTAACTCCCAATATTTCCACATCCCAAAGCAGCAAAGTCGCTCAATATCAGTAAAGTAACATAAAATGAATATAACTATAATAATGATAACAATGATAATAATAATTTGAGAAATGGACAATAGAAAATAGAAATAGAAATAGAAATAAAGTGAAGTAAACCTAAATGAATAGATACAAAGTTAAAATAATAGCCTTGGTAGTTGTACTACCAATGACATTGCTAACACTAATGGTAATAATAGTAGTGATGATAGTAATAATACAACAAGACAAATTAACAAAATTAACAAAATAGTGATACTAAATAAGTAAGCCAACGTATAAGTGAAACAGGAATAGCTTCCTTTGGTATAACATAGTATAACTTAAAGTTGGTAAGGTATAAAGAAAGAGTTAGCATTAGAGAGATTAACAAGTGGCAAACTGGATTCTTGGATTAAGGCGCAGGGCAGAAGAACATCAATTAAGTTTTGTTAAACAAAAACGCTGTAAGAGTTAATTGGTGTAACGCAGCCTTGACTATAATGAGTTCTTATCAGCCCCAGACAGTCCGCTATTAAGACTAGTGTAAACAAACCATTCAAATGCTGGCCAGCTGCTAAAAGCAAGAAGGCAGAGATCAAATAATGAACCACAATGTGGGTCCCTTTAGCCCTATTTTATAGCATGTACAGGGGAAGTATAATTACACATAAACATTAAAAGGAAAAGTTGGTAAGACATAGTCATTGATATAACAGCAAGGCCGAGCGCTAGCAGTGGCTAATTGCTAAGGGCAGTCAGGCTAAAGTTAGCCCATAATGTAACCCATAATGTAACCGTAGATTAACTGGATCCCTGTGCCATTCGGATGTAAACGTACCGCGCAGAGTCAGTCATCTGTGGGTCCCGGTCTGCATCAACGGTAAGATGAAATGAAAGCCTGAGCATCCTCGGGAGATGTTAACCGTCGCCTCTTTCCCTCCCCGGCCATGATGAACAGCTTGGCCGGATAATGAAGGGAGGGTTTGAGACCCAGGTTGTACAGCTCCTTCATGACGTCTCGATATGCAGAACGTTGTTCAACTATCTCGGGACAGTAATCTTCAAAAATGTGAATCGGGATATCTTTGTACTTCAGCTTACCCCTCTTTTTATTTGTTTATTATGTTGTCTATGTGTACTGTGTTACAGACCCGTTATGCTGGCGTAAGTAAGAATTGAGAACTAGTAGAGTCACATGGCATGGAAACAGGCTGAATCTTCCAATGTGGACCAAGGTGCCCCATCTACACTAGTCTCACCTGGCACTTAATCCCTCTAACTCTCTCCGACCCATGCACCTGACCAAATATCTTTTAAATGTTGTTATAAATTCTCCCTTAACTACCTCCTCCGGCAGCTCATTCCATATCACCCCCAGCCTTTGTGTGAAAAAGTTGCCCCTCAGATTCCTATTTTTCCTCTCTCACCTTCAACCAATGTCGTCTGGTTCTTGATTCCCCGATGCTTGGTAAAAGACTGTGCATCTCCCCTATCAAGTCCCCTCATAATCTTATACACCTTTATAAGATCACCTCTCATCCTCTCGTGCTCCAAGAAATACAGTCCCAGCATGCCCAACTCCCTATAGCTCAAGGCCTCAAGTCCTGGCAACTTCAGGGCCTGGGAGCTAGTAGAGCTGCTGCCTCACGGCACCAGGGACCTGGGAATCGATCCCAACCTTGGGTACTGTCTGTGTGGAGTTTGCACATTCTTCCTGTGACTGTGTGGGTTTCCTCTGGGTGCTCTGGTTTCCTCAGTTAGATTTAGTTACAGTTAGATTTAGCTCTTAGAGAATCAAGGGATATGGGGAAAAAGCTGGAACGGGGTACTGATTATGGATGGTCAGCCATGATCATATTGAATGGCGGTGCTGGTTCGAAGGGCCGAATGGCCTAGTCCTGCACCTATTTTCTATGTTTCAATGTTTCCTCCCACATCCCAAAGACATGTGGGTGTGTAGGTTAATTGGTCTCTGTAAGTTGCCCCTAGATTGTGTAGGCAATGGATGCAACAGTTGGATAATATAGACCTAGTGTGAAGGGGGGATCGATGGTCAATGTGGACTTGGTGGGTCGAAGGGCCTGTTTCCATGCTGTATCTCGAAACAAAGAACTTTAGAGTAGAAGATAGATGCAAAATGCTGGAGTAACACAATGGTCCAGGCAGAATCTCTGGAGAAAAGGAATAGGTGATGTTTCAGGTCGGAATCCTTTTGCAGACTGAAGAAGGGTTCTAACACGAAACGTTACCTTTTTGCTTGACTCCAGAGTTGCTGCCTGACCCGGTGAGTTACTCCAGCACTTTGTGTCTATCTTCAGTATAAACCAGCACCTGTAGTTCCTTCCTACACACTCTTGAGTAGAAAATACTCCATGCCACAAACACAATGGTTGCTCTGTCAATGGGAGAAGTATTGGATGACGGTTCAGCAATGTAAAGGCAACACACTAATTCCAGCTATTGGAATCTTGCAGTAAGTGTATCTCCATTTAAAACTCTTTTTCGCAATAACCTGACGTTGCTAGTCCTGCCCAGATGATGCTGAGCTTCAACTCTGTGGCCACTGCCTCCAATGTTCATTTAAACCAAAGGTCCTCGCTGTCAGAGGAAGCTATATTTCACTTTCGTCATCATTCGGTAGCCAGTAGGGAAAGGAGCAGCTTACAGATAAAACATGCCATTCACAGGTTTCATAGCACTCCATGTTCGCAAGCTGGGACATATCCAGTTGCTTTATTTGGTGTCGGGTTGCTGAATAATTTCCCCGGCGGTGGAAGTAGTCTCATTGAGGCATGGGCAAGATTTAAGTTGCGGTTTGCGATGTTGTTGTCTTGCTGCTGTCCCCAATGGCCACGGCTGAGATCAGAGTTGCAATCTGCCCATGTTGCTCATCTGGGCAGGCGAACTGAGTCCGAGTTCATGGGACCATAAGTCGTAGGAGCAGAATTAGGCCATCGAGTCTACTCCACCATCCAATCATGGATGATCTATCCTTCCCTCTCAACCCCATTCTTCTGTTTACTCCCCATAACCTTTGACACACTTACTAATCCAAAACCTGTCAAACTCTGCTTTAAATATGCCCAATGAGTTGCTCACCAGTATTTGCCACCAGCTTAGCATTGGAGTTCATCTCCAGCAAAACTCCTTACAGTCTGACGAAGGGTCCTGACCCAAAACGTCAAATGCCCATTCCCTCCACAAATACTGGCTGACCCGCTGAGTCACTCCCAACACTTTGTGCTTTACTCAAGATTCGAGCATCTGCAGTTACTTGATTCTCCTCTCATTAAGTTGACTCAGGTTTGGCATTTAAGTGCAGGCAACACTACAAGTGAGTGTCAATGAAAGCCTTTATGATGCCAGCTCTAGAAGATAAAAATGGGCTTGGGTGTAAGACAGGCTTGAGTTGCACTATTGTATTGGAGTTGAGATGTGGATGTTCCCTGGTTCCTCAATGCCTTATCCACAGTAACGACAGGTAATAATTAACACGTCCTAGCTCTCCGTATAGATAAGCCATTATAGCTGATGCCAATACATTCTTCCAGCAAAAACACCAGATTTTTCACAGAATTTTCTACAATAGTATAGAACATTTTATAAAGACACTACCACTCAGCGATGATGCTGTATTAACCTGCCCTGCTCAGATTAAAAAAGAACAAATTAACAATTCTATGGGCAGGCTTGAAATTGGCAATATATTAATTAACTGATTTGCATTTAAAAGATATTTAGGAATACAAGTTGCCTCGATTTTATTATGCATGAAAGCAAACCTTCATAGAAATTTGTGATGACATTGATTTTCTCAGGAGAGTATGAACGTGAATTGAGGAGAAAAGTGTTTTGTTTAATTTGCCTCCGAATCTATTTTTTGAAACTTTCTGTTAATTTCAAGCAGGACGATTTTAAGATTGTATAAAATGAGAGAAAGGAAGGGAGATTCTGTCGTGTGGCTCTAGACCATGCAGCAACTAGACAGCACAGCAGTAGGGTTTACCAGAGGGACGACAGCTCTATCCATGCCCATTGCTGCCTGTACCAACTGCTGGTTATATATGTCCTGATCAGCGTTGTTCATAGGAGCAGAATTAAGCCGTACAGCTCAACAAGTCTACTCTGCCATTCAATCGACGCTGATCCATCTTTCCATCTTAACCCCATTCTCCTGCCCTGAAACCCACATTAAACAAGAATTGAATTGAATTGAATTGAATTGAATACCTTTATTGTCATTCAGACCTTACGGTCTGAACGAAATTTCGTGCCTGCAGTCATACATACAATCATACAATAATAAACAACAATAAACACAAATTAACACCACCACAGTGTATCCTCCAAGCACCTCCTCACTGTGGTGGAGGCAAAAATCTTAGGGTTACTGTCTCTTCCCTCCTCTTCTCCCTCTGCGCTGAGGCGATTCCCCACCGGGCGATGGCACAACAGTCCCGCGGCTCACCGAACCCCGCAAACGGGCAACCTCCACCTTAAAATTACCCAATGACTTGGCCTCCACAGCCTTCTGTGGCAATGAATCCCACAGATACACCACCTTCTGACTAAATACATTTCTCCTGATCTCCCTTCTGTAGATTAACCCTTATTAATTCATGCCATTTATAACCTTCATGACACAAATATGCATGCCACCCTTTACATGGTATTACGGTACTACACAAAGACTTTCTCTCTCGGGTACTGGTTAGTAAGCGAGACGCCAGCAACAACTGGCTGAATTGATGCCAAATGGCATTTGTAGAAATCGGTAGCGTCCGAAGGACGTTGCGAATGTGGTTAACATGGAGGATGCATGGTCCAGTGGCGTTTGCCAAAATGAGTTCTTTGCATCTAGGACAGGAAAATCTGTGGCTTTACCCAGGTTGGCAGCGACTTCTTCCAAATGGCATTGGGTGGTGTGGCCGTTTGATGGCAGTATTTAAATCCTTAGGGTTGATGCAGATCCTTATTTCATCTTTGTTCTTCTTGACTGCTGCAACCATGGTGGAGACCCAAGAGGAGGGGTCGTTAACAGGGGCTATTACATCCAGTGTTTCCATTCTGTCTAATTCAGCTTTGACATGGTCCTTCATTGCGTGCGGGATTTTGTGAGGAGAACGAACGACAGGTATAACTTCCTTGTCGGTCACAATGCTGTATTCTGTGGGAAGTTTGCCCAACTGATTGTCAGAAAGGTCTTTGTATTGTTCGAGTAGTTGTTGGGTAGGATTTTGAGAGGTCGACAGCTGATACACAGTTTTGCCAAAGAAAACCAGGTTCATATTACGGCATGCCTCATTGCCCAGAAGTGGCACTTCTCCTTTAATGATAAAAAATCCAAGTTGTAAACTTGAGACGCTAGATGGCATTGTAGTGTAAAAGTACTTACTGGTTGCAATTCCACCCCCCCCACCAAATGGGTGTAACTTTGAGTTTGTTTTCAGAACAGTTTAATTGTTGTGAATTATTTTGAGATCTGCCAGCGAAATTACGTTACATCTGGCCCCTGTATCTATCTTGGCGGCAATCTTGGTGTTGATGATACTGAGCGTTGTCATGGGATGATGGTAGCCACAGAGTCGAGAATACAAGAACGTATGTTCTGGCTGACTTCTTGCAGGTGCTGCGGTTGTGGGTCTGCTGTTTCAGTCAGTGCTTCATGGGAGAATGTGGGTTCAAGTGCATAGAGAGATTGTTGTGACTGTGACCTGTTGGCAGCACCGGATAAAGTGGCCTTTCTTTTTATAATAGAAACAAGATTTGCCATAAGCGGGGCATTGCTCACGAAATTTTGGGTGTGAGCCACCACAATTACCACAGTCATTGACTAGATGATCAGTTACCCTCCCTGGGGGTTTAGGCGATTGTTGTGGGGTTAATGGTGGTCGTGGGGACCTATAGAAGTCGTGGACATCATAGGCAGAATGTGGCCCCGGTCCCAAGGCATTGGTATGGGTATCAGTGTATTCTGCAACCCGGCAGGCACGTTCAACCTGATCATGTGTAATCTTCTCATCCCGGAGTAATTGGTTTCTCACCTTATCATTCCATAGCACGCGACAAACGCTTTTCACTGTACCTCGGTACACGTGACAATAAACTAAACTAAACTAAACTAAACTACAGGCCCAGTGCTGTCAAATGCTCATCATATGTTAACTCTATCATCCGGAGGACCATTCTCGTAAAAATTGAATTGAAGAAACAGCTGTTACCTGCATAAGGGAATTTAAAAATGAAATGCATGTTGAGCAATTTTATATCTATATTCAATGTTGTGGTGTTTGTTAACATGTTGGAAAGAACACTGCCGTTTGTATTTCCATTCATTGTACAGGTTGATGTCGATCTAATTGACAATGTCAGTAATTATAAGTGGAAAGAGAGCTGGAATTTACAAGAAACAACCCTAAATTGAGCAGCAAACATCTTCAAAATGAGATCAAAAGCGATGTGTGATGTCAACAAGCCCTGTGGGTTAAAAGGAGAAGTGTTCCACTGGGATCAATGGAAAAATACAGAGATGTTAAATAGAGATGGAATAGCAAGTAAACACTCGCAGTTATGAAAATAAAAACTGGCTTTGCCAAATTATTCAAATCTCCAAATAATAGGAATAACATTACGTGTACCTTCGATCTTCCAGCATCTGCAGTTCCTTCTTGAACACAATAGGAATAACATTGTCTGTTGCACAACACCAATAGGCAGTCAGAAAGGAGGTAAAAATTAATATATAAAACAAAAGTATAAAAAATTGTGATTATGGATAAGCACAGTGAATATGCCTGAAGAAGGATGGCACCAGCAATGGCTGCCTCGCCAACAGTCTGTCTGTCCTTTCCTACTTTGGTGTTTTAATAGTATGTGTTAAATGTATGTTTTTAGTGTTCTTTAGCTATGTGGGGGGGTGGGGGGAACTTTTGCTAATCTCTTACCTCGACGGAGATGCAAATCTGTTTTCCCGTACCTCGCATCTCTGTCCACTCTGCGGCCTAACATCAAGGAGTTGGCGGCCTTTGCTGGAGACCGACTTCGGGAGCACCGACCATGGGAGCCTGCGGGACTTACCATCGCGGAGCTGGCGATCCTTTTCCAGGGATTGACCTCGGACCTCCAACCACGGGAGCCTGCGGGACTTACCATCGTGGAGCTTGCAGTCCCTGGTTGGTGCAGGAGATTTGGCCACCCTGACACGGGAGCTTTGATCGCCCCGACGGGGGCTTCGACTGCCCCAACAGATAGTTCGACTGCCCCGAGAATAAAGAAGAAGAAGTTTGGACTTCATTGCCTTCCATCACAGAGAGGAATGTGGGGAATTCGCTGTGGTGGATGTTGTTGCAGGAATAATGTTCCCAATGTTGGGCGAGTCCAGAACCAGGGGCCACAGTCTTAGAATAAAGGGGAGGTCATTTAAGGTCATCGAGGTGAGAAAAAACATTTTCACCCAGAGAGTTGTGAATTTGTGGAATTCCCTGCCACAGAGGGCCGTGGAGGCCAAGTCACTGGATGGATTTAAGAGAGAGTTAGATAGAGCTCTAGGGGCTAGTGGAGTCAAGGGATATGGGGAGAAGGCAGGCACGGGTTATTGATGGTTATTGACAGGGGACGATCAGCCATGATCACAATGAATGGCGGTGCTGGCTCGAAGGACCGAATGGCCTCCTCCTGCACCTATTTTCTATGTTTCTATGATGTTAACTTTTATAAAGTTGTGTGTCATGTTACTTTTTTTTATTATGGCTGTATGGTAATTCGCATATCACTGTACCCTTCATTGGCTGAGCAGGGGAGCACCAGGCAGAAGGAAATATGGTCCATAAATGAATAGTGGTGATGTAGGCTCTCAACGCAGGCTATCCTTCACTCGCTCTTTTGTTTATACAGTAAACCCTCGTTTTAATTGACCCCTTTATAGCGGATTTCAGTTCCTACAGATGGATCTACCAACGGTGGCCCACCCTGCCCCCGGCTCACAAGGTGTACCAGCGAGCCCTTCTATCCACTATCCAGTTGTTGTGGCTCACGTTGCAGCCCCTGGCCGACAGCCATCTCTACAGGCCGCCACCGACAGGACCAGCTCCGTCACCCTGGGGCCTCCTCCCCTCTCACCAGCTGCCACTTCTTCCTGTTGGCCGTCACTTTGTCCACTTAACCCCCCCCCCCCCTCCCACAACCAACACCACCACCTCCTCCTGCCCCGTGGAAGATGTCAACGACTGCGGGAAAGAAGTGGGAGGAAGGGGCAGCAGTGGAAGAGGGAGGGGTGATGTGCACAAGGTGATGGGAGAAGGAGGAGGAGGCAGCTGTGGAGTGGGCCGTTCATTTGACATTGATAGATAGACACAAAGAGCTGGAGTAACTCAGCAGGCCAGGCAGCATCTCTGGAGAGAAGGAATGAGTCACGTTTTGGGTCGAGACCCTTCTTCAGACATTGTTCATTTGACATTGAGTTGTATAAGAAGAAAGTAGGGGTGTTATCCAATTGCTTAAAAGGAAATAAAAATTTGGAAAGATTGAACAATTTAAGGAAGCTTGGAACCAATGCACTTGAAGTAATAATAAACTAATAATAATAATAATAAACTTTATTTATAAAGCGCTTTAAACAACCGCAGTTGCCACAAAGTGCTGTACATGAGAACTCATGGACAAAAAGTTATTACAAACCATTAAAAACCGTAAAACGAAGGACTAAAAACAGTAAAAATTAAAAGACATTAAAAGCACTAAGAACAGGAGCAATGTCTCAGCCAGTGTCGAAAGCCAGAGAATAAAAATGATTTTTTAGGGAGGATTTGAAGATGAACAGTGAGGGGGCCTGTCTGATGTGCAACGGCAAGGTGTTCCAGAGTGCCGGAGCAGCAACAGAAAAGGCTCTATCCCCTCTGAGCTTCCGCTTAGACCTTGGTACCTCAAGGAGCAGCTGATCAGCTGACCTGAGGCACCGGGCAGGAGCATATAGGTGGAGCAGCTCAGAGAGGTAAGGCGGGGCGAGCCCATTCAACGATTTGAAAACAAATAAAAGAATTTTAAAATGAACTCGAAAGTGCACTGGGAGCCAGTGAAGGGAGGCCAAAATTGGCGTAATGTGCTCCCTCTTTCAAGTTCCGGTCAAAAGGCGAGCGGCAGCATTTTGAACCAGCTGGAGACGAGCCAATGAAGCTCGTGCGACTCCAGAGTAGAGTGCGTTACAGTAATCCAGCCTAGATGTAATAAAGGCATGGATTACTATTTCAAAATGCTGCCGCTCGAGGATGGGCTTCACCTTTGCCAGCTTCCTTAGGTGAAAGAAGCTGGACTTAACCACTTAAATATTTGTTTATCTAGTTTAAAATCACCGTCCATCCTAAAACCCAGGTTTAAAACTGTTGGCTTTACGGACAATGCCAGTGGACCCAAGTCAACAAAGGGAGGTTCACGGCAGCCATTAGGGCCAAACAAAATCACCTCTGTCTTTTTTTCATTAAGTCCCAGAAAGTTTAAGGCCATCCAGGACTTAATGTCCTCAAGACAAGACAGAAGTGATTTTAGAGAATAGTCGTCTTCTTTCCTGAGTGGCATATATAACTGGCTATCATCTGCGTAAAAGTGAAAGGAGATGCCATGCCTTCTTAAAATTGAGCCCAGAGGAAGTAGGTATAGAGAGAAGAGCAGGGGCCCTAAAATTGAGCCCTGTGGAACCCCATATGCCAAGGGAGTGGAGGAGGATTCAAAGCCAGCAAGGCTTACACGCATGGTTCTGTCTGCCAGATAGGACCTTTGGTAGGCATTTGGTGTTTCAAAGAGGCAAACTCTCTTCAAAGAGGCAAACCCTGTTTTTGGTGCAGTTCTGGTCAGGGGAATTCGCTATTAGAGAAACACCAAATGCCTACCAAAGAATTTGGGATGTGGATAAAAATGCGCACTTTCAAAATTTACTTGAAAGTTAATAAATTAATAAAACAATTTTTAACTCGTATATCTTGACTTCTGCACAGATGATGCGATTGGGTTATGGAAAGATGAGATAAGAGCTGTTTGCCAGGGGCATAGCCTAGGAGTGCATGTAGGGCAAGAGTCCGCGCCGTAACATTAATCTTTCTTGTGATGCCCATGTTAAATTGAGCAGCTTGAACAGGAAGCAACCTTAATCCAACAATTATTTGATTTAATAGCAGTAAATTTATAATCCATGGTTGCCTCAAGACATATAAATGTGATTTATCACTTACACCTTTCAGCTAAAATATACTCTGCTCAAAGTTGTCCAAGTCTCAGTTATTGATGGTGCCACACGGAAAACCACACATCTGTAATATATGTGTAGGAAGGAACTTGTGTCTATCTGTAATATATGATCAGTCCATCTCCTTAAATAATGACCAATATTGGACTGGGAAATGAGCAAAGAAATAACTGCGCATTAGTGAAAGTGGACGAATGCTGTGTTAAATTTGCAGCAGGAAAATAAAGATACGGGTACTGATTAACAAAGATTGGACTGAAAAAGTGGGACTAGTAGAAAAGAACATATTTTTGTCAGTTGTCTTGGGAAAGTCAAACCTCGAAGTCACGAGCTCTGCAATTGTAAGAGTTACTCTTTCACGTTCACAAGTTATAGGAGTAAAATTAAGCCAATCGGCCCATCATCTACTCCACCATTCAATCATGGCTGATCTCTGCCTCCTAGTCCTATTTTCCTGCCTTCTCCACATTACCTTTGACACTTGTTGTAATCAAGAATTTGTCTACCTCTGCCTTAAAAATATCCACTGACATGGCCTCCACAGCCCTCTGTGGCAATGAGTTCCACAGATTCACCACCCTCTGACTAAAGAAGTTTCTCCTCATCTCCTTTCAAAAAGAGGGCCCTTTAATTTTGAGGCTATGACTCTCATACCAGCGGAAACATCCTTTCCACATCCACTCCATCCATGCCGTTCATTATTCTGTAAGTTTCAATGAGGTCCCACATTAACCTTCTAAACTCCTGCGTGTAGTGGCCCAGTGCTGTCAGGCACTCATTATATGCTAACCCACTCATTCCTGGGATCATTCTTGTAAACCTTCTCTGGATCTTCTCCAGAGCCAACACATCCTTCCTCAGATATGGGCCCAGATTGGCTCGCAGTACACCAAATGCGGCCTGACCAGCGCCTTATAGAGCCTCAGCATTACGCCTCTGTTTTTGTATTCATCCCAGCGTGATTGTATGTCAGTCATTGAAAGTTTCCTCTTGGATACGTGAGACGAGCCGTGAATTTCTGACGATCCATTTTTACTGCCTTGTCGAAACTAATGTTGGAACTGCGCATCACCGACTGTAGCTTTTGAGGATTGACATTAAAATATGCAGCTGCGCTTTGTATGTGGGTGCCGTATGGTTTATCTTTAATTAACCGTCATCACTATTAGACCTGAATGATGAATTCTGGCCATAATGGATGTCCAGTATGTGTCAGACAATTATTTTGTCAGACAAATATTCAAATGCAAAGTTAAAACTAACGTTGTACTTTGTTATTGCTTTGGCCAACATCCAACTGTGAGAACATTATTCCCATAAATATTATGTTGATTAAATGGCTTGACCATGTCTCAGAATAAGATAGTAGCAGAGAGAACTTTAAGAGAGTTGAAGAACTTTAAATTATTTTGTGTTTCTTCTGAGATATTTATAATTATTACAGAATCGCTAATATACAGATTCCATTCCATGCTTGAAACTGCAATGG
The DNA here is from genome assembly GCF_010909765.2 of Amblyraja radiata. Taxonomy (NCBI): domain Eukaryota; kingdom Metazoa; phylum Chordata; class Chondrichthyes; order Rajiformes; family Rajidae; genus Amblyraja; species Amblyraja radiata. The sequence goes on along the minus strand of NC_045968.1, from coordinate 2,228,371 downwards.
CAATGGAAATGAAGTGAAATGCAATGAGCTGTTTGGCTTGAGCCTGTCCTGTGCTTGAAAGTGCAATGGCAATGGAAATGAAGTGAAAATGCAATCAGCTGTTTGGGTTGGGCCTGTCCTGTGCTTGAAACTGCAATGTCAATGGAAATGAAGTGAAAATGCAATCAGCTATTTGGCTTGGCCTGATCTGTGCTTGAAACTGCAATGCAATTGGAAATGAAATGAAATTAGTTGTTTGGCCTGCCTGAAACCTCTAATTTCGGTCCACAAGGCCCCTATTAGCCAAGAAACCAGTCCTTTTGCCCAAAATGCTCGTATTAGTCCAGGAGGAGCATTTTGGCCCAAAAGGCCCGTGCCAGGCCAGGAAAAGTCCAGAAAAAGTGCCTTTCACTGAGATTTCACTCTTGTTTTTAGAGCCCCTTCTAGTCCAGGAGTCCCTTCGGCCCATCAGTAAGTATTCCCCCTGCAAGTATTAAACCTCACCCCAGTATTTTTATCCCTTCATTTTCTCCCTGTGAGATCCAGGACAGGATAGACTTTCCTCCTTCATTGCTGTGATTGCAGAAAAAGATGAAAAATGTCTAAAATTAATTCTCCACCCTCTCTCCCTTCTCTCTCACAGTCTCTCACCTGTTTTGGGCAGAATATCTGGCAGTTTCTGAGCTGCCAGCCCACCAGGTCTCAGTGATTCAGCTGCCAACCCACCCGGCCTGAGTGACTGAGCTGCCAGCCCAAGAATCCATTCGGCCCACAATGTCCATACTAGCCCTCTGGAAACCAGTCCCTTTGGCCCACACCCATACTAGCGCTCTAGAAACCCCCCCCCCCCCCGCCTCCCCCCCCCCCCCCCTGACCACTTCCTGTCTGCGCAGTATTTTAGAAAAAACGCAACTACATATCGCTATGATTTTTGGCCATCTTACTCACAGTCCTCCACCGCTGTGCAGGCCCTGAGGATTTTTCCCATCAATGAAAACTAAGAAATGTATGAGTGTTTAAATAAAATTGAGATCCTCTCGCCTGTCAATCACCGCGATGAAGGTAATGTCCCTTCCGGGGGGCGGGGTGGGGGGGGGGGGGGGGTCAGGACTATAAAACCCCGGATGCCTGGACGTGACTCGTCACTCTGCAAGATCGCGAGGGGAAGCCACGACTCTCATTCTAAGCTGTGAATCAACTGAACTGTGAGTCTGCAATGTACTTGCAATAAATGATTTGTTAGCCCTTCATGACAATGCCATGAGTTGTTTGGCCTGCTGCCCTGCCTGTGCTTGAAACTGCAATGCTTTATTAGGTCCGACTGTGTTTGGAAGGTATGAGTCAGTGAGCGTGTGTGTATGTATGTGTGTGTGTGTTTGTCGGTGAGTGTGTGTGTGTGTGTGTGTGTGTGTGTGTGTGTGTGTGTGTGTGTGTGTGTGTGTGAGTGGTCTCAGTGACTGAGCTGCCAGCCCAAGAATCCATTCGGCCCACAATGTCCATACTAGCCCTCTGGAAACCAGTCTGCATGTGAGTGTGTGTGTGTGAGAGAGTGCCTGTGTGTATGTTTGTTAGTGTATTTGTGTGCGTGTGTGTGTGTGTGTCTGTGTGTGTGTGTGTGTGTGTGTGTGTGTGTGTGTGTGTGTGTGTGTGTGTGTGTGTGTGTGTGTGTGTGTGTGTGTGTGTGTGTGTGTGTGTGAATGTCCATACTAACCCTCTGGAAACCAGTTCCTTCGCCCACAACACCATGCTTGCGCTCCAGAAAGCCCCTCCCCCACTCCCCCCCACTGGCCAGCAATATTGGAATTGGTGGAGAGGTGGAATATTGCTTTGGGGGACCAGCCCTCCCGTGTGAAGCTGGGACCCAACGGGTCCCACTTATTCTAGTATATATATATAAATCTTATTTCGATAATGCATGTGTGTGTGTATATATATATATTATCGAAATAAGATTGAAGCCACTCTCAACTAGAAACAGATAACCCCGGCAGTGAGATGTGGTTTTGAATTTTCTGAGGTTTTTCAGACACACATTTCAGGCACAATGTCACAGCAAGTAGTGGTTCCAGTGACCCAAGATCAATCCATTGTTCTAGTCTGTGTCCGCACAGTCTCTCTGTGTCCGTGTGGATATCCCCCAGGTTTCCGGCCACAACCCAAAAATGTGCAGGTGGGTAGCTTAGTTGGCCACTGTACCTTACCCCCAATGTAGGTGGGTGGCAGGCCGTACAATCGGGGTGGAGTCGAAGTTCTTGCCCGGGAGATTGAGTTAAAGAGAAATGAGAGAATGGCATTGATGGAATTGCTCCGAGAACTGGCAAAGGTGACCACCTACGGTGTGAAAATCTGGAATAAAATATAATATAGATATCCTCTAAAAAACAAATTATCTTGCCTCGGTGCCACTTTCAAATAATTTTAACACTGTTATACATGTCAGAACCACTCTCTTGTTTAGAATCAAGATTGTACCATTGGGATCATTCCAGTTAATCGACATAATATTTAGATATAGAATGTACTCGTGGGCGAGTGTTAGCCAGCGGCTTTAATGGGATATGTTGTTGGAATTCATGCTTCCTTTTTTATATGGAGCCAAGCATGATTCCAAGTCCTCTACCAATTTTCTGGAAACTGGAGGTCCAGCACATCCTTTAAACTGGTTTTAAAGCCCCTCCCCCCCCCCCCCCCCCTGAAGTCCGCCTGAAAACGGGGCACCCAGGCCGAGTGAGGCGGCTGATCTCAACCTCATCAGGACTTCTGCGGCCGAACCGTGGGTTGAATTTGTCCCCCTGCAGCCGGGGCTCTGGAACTCTGGCCCAGCTGGAGCCAGCCGATCCGAGGCCGACTTTTGTATCTAGACCCCTGGGCAACCTAAACGGAACGTTCCAGTACCATTGGACTCCTCTCGGAGGCCATGACCTCTGCTGGGGCAGCAAAATGGATAATCTAGAAAGGCCCTGAATCCAAGGGTGTACAGGAAAATCAATGGTCATCTTGTATATAACAATTTGAAACGTAGTAATAATCAAGCCTGCCCACAAACATTGGAGTATTAGAGCATGATGGATCAGCCGCTCCCACTAGCACACACACACACCATACATGTTTCGTAGAACAGCAAAATAAACAGTAAAAACTGGGTTCAACTGGAAGCAGCAAACTCTGAAAAATTCCTCGCAAACTCTTGTAGCCAATTTAAACTAGGTAATTTAAATTTCAGTAAAATAAAATGTTTTTACAAGACCATACAAGACCATTTGAAAATTGATATTCAGAAATGTTTGGAACACTGTTCACAGCAGTGTGGGCTTTGAAAACTGGATTCAATTTTGATGCAGTTTGGGTAATGTAATGAACAATTTAGGAGTAAAAAGTACTGGTTTCCAAAGCTCAAGCAGCGTGTAAGATTGCATCTATAAAAGAGGATCTTTCCAATTTGAATCCAAGTACCTAGCTGAGCATTACCTAATTGGTGTGTTACATTGATGATGGTAGAAAATAGTGGGGACAATGTGAATATTCCTGACCTCTCATCTGGGAAAAATTGCTCAAAGAAAAGTAAAGACATGTTATTGAGACTTTTAAGAGGGCAGAAAGAACACGTGACTTGGCTTCGGGAATGGGATTAAGAATGAAGGATTACTTCTCATTGACATTCATCAGGGTCAAGGATGCGAAGGATGGAGAACTGGGGGAGAGAGAGACACAGTTATCCCAGAGCATATCAATGTCAGGGAATGTCATAGATATCGGCACACATTAAGGTGAAAAAATCCCCTGGATAATATGGGAAGCAAGGATGAAATTGCAGGGTTTAAGAAGGAACTGCAGATGCTAGAAAATCGAAGGTACACAAAAATGCTGGAGAAACTCAGCGAGTGCAGCAGCATCTATGGAGCGAAGGAAATAGGCAATGTCTCATCCCGAAACGTTGCCTATCTCCCTCACTCCATAGATGCTGCTGCACCCGCTGAGTTTCTCCATGAAATTGCAGGGGCTCTTATTGCATCTTCATTTCACCAAGGATGAGGTACCAAACCCTCTCTCACTGTTCCCCCTCTGATCCCTTTGACCCAAAATCTCACCTATCCTTTTACTCCAGAGATGCTGCCTGATCCACTAAATTACTCTAGCACTTTGTGGCTATCTTGAGGTACCAGAAGCCTGGTTCCCATGTCCAAAGACACATTGCACGCTCTTTGTCTCATTCATGACTTCCATTTTCCAGGCCCCCACTCCCTCATCTTCACTCTGGTAGTTCAGTCACTCTACATCTCCATCCCCCACCAGGAGGGTCTTAAAGCCTTCCATTTCTTCATCGACCGCAGAACCAACCAATCCCCGTCTACTAATACTCTCCTCCGCTGGTCCTTAACCCCAACAACCTTTCCTTTGACTCCTCCCATTTCCTCCAATTCCAAGGCGTAGCTATGGGCACGCGCATGGGCCCTAGCTACGCTTGCCTCTTTGTAGGGTACGTCGAACAATCCCTGTTCGAGGTGTACCATGGCCCCATCCCCGACCTCTACCTCCGTTACATTGACGACTGCATTGGTGCTACCTCCTGCACCCATGCAGAACTCACTGACTTCATCCATTTCACCACTAATTTCCATCTGGCACTCAAATTCACCAGGACCATTTCCGACATCTCCCTTCTGTTTCTAGATCTCACTGCCTCCATCGCAGGTAACAGACTACTGACCGACATCTACTACAAACCCACAGACTCCCATAGCTATCTTGACTACACTTTTCCCACCCTGCTTCCTGTAAAGACTCCATCCCCTACTCCCAATTCCTCCGTCTACACCACATCTGCATGCAGGATGAGGTGTTCCATACCAGGTCTTCAGAGATGACCTCATTCCTTAGGGAACGGGGGTTCCCCTCGTCTATTATAGATGAGGTTCTCACCAGGGTCTCCTCTATATCCCACAGCTCCGCTCTTACTCCGCATCCCCCCACTCGTAACAAAGTCCTCCTTTTCCTCACCTTCCACCCTACCAGCCGTCACATACAACATATAATCCTCCGACATTTTCGCCACCTCCAATGAGATCCCACCACTGGCCACATCTTCCCATCTCCCCCCCCCTTTCTGCTTTCCGCAGAGACCGCTCCCTCCGTAACTCCCTGGTCAATTCGTCCCTTCCCACCCAAACCACCCCCTGCCCGGGTACTTACCCTCGCAACCGCAGGAAATGCTACACTTGTCGCTCTACCTCCCCCCTCGACTCCATTCAAGGACTTCAGTCTTTCCAGGTGAGGCAGAGGTTCACCTGCACCTCCTCCAACCTCATCTACTGCATCCGCTGCTGCAGGTGTCAACTTCTCGACATCGGCGAGACCAAACGCAGGCTTGGCGATCATTTCGCCCAACACCTCCGCTCAGTTCGTGCTAACCAACCTGATCTCCCGGTTGCTCAGCACTCCCATACCCAATCTGACCTTTCTGTCCTGGGCCTCCTCCATTGCAGAGTGGGGCCCTGCGCAAATTGGAGGAACAGCACCTCATATTTCGCTTCGGTATTTACATCCCAGTGGTATGAACATTGACTTTTCTAATTTTAGATAGCCCTTACTTTCTCCCTCCTTCCCCTCCCCCTTCCCAGCTATCCCACAAAGCCTACTGTCTCTGCCTCTTCCTCTTCCCTCCACCCCCCTTCCCCCCAACATCAGTCTGAAGAAGGGTCTCGACCCGAAACATCACCTATTCCTTCTCTCCATAGATGCTGCCTCACCCGCTGAGTTACTCCAGCATTTTTTGTCTACCTTCCCTTATTCAAATGGTCAGTTAGGATAAGCCAGGAAACTACAGGCAGGTGACTTGTGGCCACTTGGTAAGGCAGGGACTGATTTGGAGGAATCAACATGAAATGCTGCAGGGGAAATTGTGAATCACAATTCTAATTTAGTTTCTCAAGGAAGTAACAAAGAAAATCAATGGAGGCAGTGAAGTAGACATGGTTTATTTGGACCTTAGAAAAAGCCCTGTATGGTAGCTGGACCAGAAAGTTAGGGCACATGGGATCAAATGTGTGTTGAAAATGTGGATCGAAAGTTAGCTCGGTTACAGGAGGTGGAGGGAAATGATAGATGAATGTTGGTATGTCTCCTGACTAGCTAGAGTTGGAATATAATGTTGCAGCTGTATAAAACATTGGTCAGGCCACACTTGCAATGTTGTGTGTATATTCCTAATTACCACAGTGCAGGAAGGATTGGCAGCATTTATTTTTTAAATGCAGAAGAGATTAACTAAGATGTTGCCCGGAATGAAGGATTATACTGGAGCATAGATAGATGAGAGATGACCATATACAGGTTTATATGACCATACTGAGGTTTATTTAATGGATATTTTTAAGGCAGAGATAGATAGATTCTTGATCAGTACAGGTGTCAGAGGTTATGGGGAGAAGGCAGGATAATTGGGTGAGGAGGGAGAGATAGATAAACCGTGATTGAATGGCGGAGTAGGCTTGATGGGCTGAATGGCCCAATTCTACACTAATTCCTTATGACCTTATTGAACAATGAAAGGAATAGACAGGGTCGATAGTCTGAATCTTTTTATTAGGTTGCAGGAGTCGAAGATTAGAGGGCATTGGTTTCAGGTGATAGGGAAAAATTAAAAGATGATCTTAGCGGCAAGTTTTGCACACAATGCGTGGTGTGACATGGAACATGGTAGAGGCATATGCAACTACAGCCTTTGAAAGATATTTGGATAGATGGTGGTATAGGAAAGGACAAAAGGGATATAAGCCCTTTTACGGACAAATGAGGATAGGTACCATTGTTGGCATGGATGAAGGAAGTGTTTACATTCTGTCCAACTCAGACTCTATAAACCAAAGAAGAGTCCATTTACATTCTGTCCAATTCTGACCATGACCCTTTGGCAGTTCTTTCCCTGTTTCTCTTTTCACAGTTTCTGTTTGACAAGCTGAGATTTTCCAATGTTTTAGTTTTGCTTGGAACACCCCTGACAGCATATGAAAAATGTGCCATCAGTTTCTAAGCACCTCTCACCAGGGTCTCCTCTATATCCCACAGCTCCGCTCTTACTCCCCATACCCCCACTAGTAACAAGGACAAAGTCCTCCTTTTCCTCACCTTCCACCCTACCAGCCGTCACATACAACATATAATCCTCCGACATTTTCGCCACCTCCAATGAGATCCCACCACTGGCCACATCTTCCCTCTCCCCCCTTTTCTGCTTTCCGCAGAGACCGTTCCCTCCGTAACTCCCTGGTCAATTCGTCCCTTCCCACCCAAACCGTCCCATGCCCGGGCACTTACCCTCGCAACCGCAGGAAATGCTACACTTGTCGCTTTACCTCCCCCCTCGACTCCATTCAAGGACTTCAGTCTTTCCAGGTGAGGCAGAGGTTCACCTGCACCTCCTCCAACCTCATCTACTGCATCCGCTGCTGCAGGTGTCAACTTCTCGACATCGGCGAGACCAAATGCAGGCTTGGCGATCATTTCGCCCAACACCTCCGCTCAGTTCGTGCTAACCAACCTGATCTCCCGGTTGCTCAGCACTTCAACTCCCCCTCCCATACCCAATCTGACCTTTCTGTCCTGGGCCTCCTCCATTGCAGAGTGGGGCCCTGCGCAAATTGGAGGAGCAGCACCTCATATTTCGCTTCGGTATTTACACCCCAGCGGTATGAACATTGACTTTTCTAATTTTAGATAGCCCTTACTTTCTCCCTCCTTCCCCTCCCCCTTCCCAGCTATCCCACAAAGCCTAATGTCTCTGCCTCATCCTCTTCCCCCCCCTCCACCCCCCTTCCCCCCAACATCAGTCTGAAGAAGGGTCTCGACCCGAAACATCACCTATTCCGTCTCAATAGATGCTGCCTCACCCGCTGAGTTTCTCCAGCATTTTTTGTCTACCTTCCCTTATTCAAATGGTCAGTTAGGATAAGCCAGGAAACTACAGGCAGGTGACTTGTGGCCACTTGGTAAGGCAGGGACTGATTTGGAGGAATCAACATGAAATGCTGCAGGGGAAATTGTGAATCACAATTCTAATTTAGTTTCTTCAGGAAGTAACAAAGAACATCAATGGAGGCAGTGAAGTAGACATGGTTTATTTGGACCTTAGAAAAAGCCCTGTATGGTAGCTGGACCAGAAAGTTAGGGCACATGGGATCAAATGTGTGTTGAAAATGTGGATCGAAAGTTAGCTTGGATACAGGAGGTGGAGGGAAATGATAGATGAATGTTGGTATGTCTTCTGACTACCCAGAGTTGGGATATAATGTTGCAGCTGTACAAAACATTGGTCAGGCCACACTTGCAGTGTTGTGTGTATATTCCTAATTACCACAGTGCAGGAAGGATTGGCAGCATTTATTTTTTAAATGCAGAAGAGATTAACTAAGATGTTGCCCGGAATGAAGGATTATACTGGAGCATAGATAGATGAGAGATGACCATATACAGGTTTATATGACCATACTGAGGTTTATTTAATGGATATTTTTAAGGCAGAGATAGATAGATTCTTGATCAGTACAGGTGTCAGAGGTTATGGGGAGAAGGCAGGATAATTGGGTGAGGAGGGAGAGATAGATAAGCCGTGATTGAATGGCGGAGTAGGCTTGATGGGCTGAATGGCCCAATTCTACTAATTCCTTATGACCTTATTGAACAATGAAAGGAATAGACAGGGTCGATAGTCTGAATCTTTTTATTAGGTTGCAGGAATCGAAGACTAGAGGGCATTGGTTTCAGGTGATAGGGAAAAATTAAAAGATGATCTGAGGGGCAAGTTTTGCACACGATGCGTGGTGTGACATGGAACATGGTAGAGGCATATGCAACTACAGCCTTTGAAAGATATTTGGATAGATGGTGGTATAGGAAAGGACAAAAGGGATATAAGCCCTTTTACGGGCAAATGAGGATAGGTACCATTGTTAGCATGGATGAAGGAAGTGTTTACATTCTGTCCAACTCAGACTCTATAAACCAAAGAAGAGTCCATTTACATTCTGTCCAATTCTGACCATGACCCTTTGGCAGTTCTTTCCCTGTTTCTCTTTTCACAGTTTCTGTTTGACAAGCTGAGATTTTCCAATATTTTAGTTTTGCTTGGAACACCCCTGACAGCATATGAAAAATGTGCCATCAGTTTCTAATCACACGATTAACTTGACACCAAAGCTATGGCTACTCATGTTTTGGAATCGGTCAAATATTGGAATTTTTCCAGACTACAGTGAATATTCCCTTAATTCCTCATTTATTTTTCTCCAGCACACAGTCTGTCCTACAAAACAGCATCATTGTGGTTATTTTTGTTGTATAAACTTCAATAATGAGAATCTGTTTAAGAAGGAACTGCAGATGCTAGAAAATCAAAGGTAGACAGCAATGCTGGAGAAACTCAGCGGGTGCAGCAGCATCTATGGAGCGAAGGAAATAGGCAACGTTTCAGGCCGAAACCCTTCTTCAATAATGAGAATCTGTCAGGCACTCAACTTTACGCTAATTGCAATGGAGTTGAATCCTATCTTCACCAAAGCCTGTGTATTTTCCAGTTCAGGTCATGGGAGACCAATATGAAGTGAGATTTCACAAGGGACAAGTCTGCTTGCAGTTCCTATTGAGCTAATATAAAACCTACAACATTCTTAATCTGTATGAATCAGACCTGTACCTCATTTTCCTACAAATGTATTGGAGAGGCAATCATAATATGTCAATTGTTATTCCCAGCTTGAGGTGTAATTTTTTTCTGTTAACATAAAAATCACCTTGAATAATAAGTGTGAATCTGACTTTCACTTGGTGTGAAAGGATTGAGGTATGTCCCATAGATTGAATTGATATTTCCACTCGTGGGAGAGTCTAGGACTAGAGGTCATAGCTTCAGAATTAAAGCACATTACTTTAGGAAGGAGATGAGGAGAAATGTCTTTAGTTAGAGGGTGGTGAATCTGTGGAATTCTTTGCCACAGAAGGCTGTGGAGGCCAAGTAAGTGGATATTTTTTAAGGCAGAGATAGATAGATTCTTGATTAGTACAGGTGTCAGGGGTTATGGGGAGAAGGTAGGAGATTGGGGTTAGGAGGGAGAGATAGATCAGTCATGATTGAATAGCGGAGTAGTCTTGATGGGCCGAATGGCCTAATTCTACTCCTATTCCTTATGGCCTTATGGCCTTATGGCCTAATGGCCTGAAGCATGGATTTTAACATTGAGGCTACCAGTCCAGATAGTGAAACAAAATGTTACCAAACTGCACTGGTAAAGATACCCTCATCTTGCATTCACCCAAGTACTGAGTAACCAGGAGGATCTGAATATTTGGTGAGTTATGCATTTGTGTCTCCTCTCCATGTATTTACCCAGTCATACAAGATAGAACAGAACAGCACAGGAACAGGCCCTTCGGTCCACAATGTCTGTGCTACACATGATGCCAAGACCAAACCTTATCTGCCTGCTAGTCATTCACAAGATGTAGGTGTTGCAGTTCAGGATGATGTTCGGCATCATGTTCAGCATAAACACTGTGTCCTGTCAGGCCCATTCTTCATTGCACATGCTTCATTATCTTTGACCTGACCTGATTCCACAGTCATGTTAGAATGGAGTTCTGACCTAATTGCATGGTTATGGGGGTTTTGGTCATGTTTGGGGGGAAGGATGGAAAATGACCTTATCTACTTCCCTGAACGACATTCAGTGAACCAATTTAATTTACATATTTAGAAATTCAGCGAGGAACCGGGGCCTTTGAGCAACTGAGTCCATGCCAACCATCTATTGGCCGTTGACAGTAGTTACACACTCGCTACACACTTGGGGCAATTTACAGCAGCCAATTTAACTGACAAACCCACACGTCTTTGCGATGTGGGAAGAAACCGGATCACCCGAAGGAAACATGCGGTCACAGGGAGAACGTGCAAACTCCACACCAACAGGGTCAAACCCGGGTCTCTGGCGTTGTAGGGCAGCCGCACTGTGCCACCCGCATTGAGGATAATTGGGATATATATCATTTGAGCTTTGTATAATATTGTAATTGTAATTGTAATTAATTTATTAACCAAGTATGTAAACACATACTGGGAATTTGATTGGCCATACAGTCACACCACAAAAACAACAAGACACACAACTACATAAAAATTAACATAAACATCCACCCCAGCACACTGCGATGGAAGGCAATGACGTATTATCTTCTTCCCTTCTTTCCCGGATATTTCTGCATACACTTGTGAATGTAACATCTTGCCATCTGTAATCATCAGTCTGAAGAAGGGTCTCGACCAGAAACGTTGCCAATTTCCTTTGCTCCATGGATGCTGCCTCGCACGCTGAGTTTCTCCAGCATTTTTGTCCCAATTCTCAATGCTAGTAATAGTGCTGCTTATTGCTTATTGAATTGAATTCTGAGGCCAAGTTTTTATTTAATGCCCCAAATGTCTGCTTTTTCCTATTGATTGTAAACCCTATTAGTTTGATTTGAATTCAATCGAAGGCACGTGTAACTGCAGTCAAATTAATAACATAATTATCTCAGTCTATGGAAGATACAAATCATGAAACAGAGATTGCTAATTGCATGCAATAGCTGACGTCACCCTCTAACCTGTATGTAATTTCTGGCAGCTAATGCAGATATGAGAGAAACTAATTGAAGATGGACACAAAAAGCTGAAGTAACTCAGCGGGACAGGCAGCATCTCTGGAGAGAAGGAATGGGTGATGTCTGGGAGACGTTTTGGGTCGAGACCCATCTTCAGACTAGTTAGAGAAAAGGGAAACGAGAGGTAAAGATGATGATGTAGAACAATGAATGCAAAAAAGTAACGATGGCCATTGTTAGCTGTTTGTTGGATGAAGACGAGAAGCTGGTGCGACGGGTGGGGGAGGGATGGAGAGGCAGGGAATGCCGGGGTTACTTGAAGTTAGAGAAATCAATATTCATACCACTGGGCTGTAAGCTGCCCAAGCGGAATATGAGATGCTGTTCCTCCAATTTGCATTTAGCCTCACTGACAATGGAAGAGGCCTGGGACAGAAAGGTCAGTGTGGGAATGGGAATGAAAGTGTTTAGCAACTGGGAGATCAGGTAGGTTCAGGCGGACTCAACGAAGGTGTTCAGCTAAATGATCGCCCAGTCTATGTTTGGTCTCGCCGATGTATAAGAGTCCACATCTTGAACAACGGATGCAGTAGATGTGGATGGAGGAGGTGCAAGAGAAACTAATCTCCTTTCATACCTCATGTCTCTAGTAAACTCTAAATAACCAAAATGGATAATACAGATGATACAGAACTGCACTATAAAATGGTGTACAGGACCACACTCATTAAATCGACTTCTCAATTATTCCAGTGGCTCAAGAATTGTGCAGCCAAAAAAATTGTACAGGGCTAGAGGGTCTGGGCTATAGGGAGAGGTTGAGCAGGCTGGGTCTCTATTCCTTGGAGCGCAGGAGGATGAGGGGTGATCTTATAGAGGTGTATAAAATCATGAGAGGAATAGATCGGGTAGATGCACAGAGTCTCTTGCCCAGGTTAGGTGAATGGAGGACCAGAGGACATAGGTTTAAGATGAAGGGGGAAAGATTTAATAGGAATCTGAGGGGTAACTTTTTCACACAAAGGGGGGTGGGTGTATGGAACAAGCTGCCAGAGGAGGTAGTTGAGGCAGGGACTAACCCATCATTTAAGAAACAGTTAGACAGGTTCATAGATAGGACAAGTTTGGAGGGATATGGATCAAATGCAGGCAGGTGGGACTAGTGTAGCTGGCACATGTTGGCCGGTGTGGGCTAGTTGGAATGAAGGGCCTGTTTCCACGCTATATTACTCTATGACTATAAAAGATATTTGCCGTCTGAATTAGTTCCAGTCTGGTGACCAATACTGGACTGCACATTTGTGTAGTACTGGTACTGCAAGTTGTGCCATTCATAGTGGGCAAAGCATTCTTCTAGACAATGCTAATTGCCCTAGAAAAGTCCAGGGAAGAAGTACCTCGTTCATCCATTGCTGGTAATTGAGACTCGACGCTTCTATCACATGCACTATTTAAAGATATGAGCCCTTTCTTGCAGAGCATTTGCTATTTTGTTTATACTGGTTGTTACTTCATTTAAGTAGCAATCGGGTCCTTACTACAAAACATACAAATGTGTTGCAGGTTGACTAAGTTTTCGATTTAAAATTTTGAATTGACTATTGTGAGATACGTCATATTTAGCAGGGGCGATGAAATGGAAAAATAAGATGGTGCTGCCCTAGTTTCTTGGTTTCTTGGTCCTCCAAAAATATTCCAAATGGAATTTAATGAAAGATTAAATAAAAGGCTAACTTAAGGGATGGTCTTGAACTAGATCATGATGTCATGTTAGCTTGTGTCAAGATAAGTGATGATTATTAGGAAAATAACACCTACACTGTAACACCTACACTAGCAACACCTACACTGTCCCTATACCTCCTCCCTCGACTCCATCCAGAGACCCCAACATTCCCTTGAGATGAGGCAGAGGTTCACTTACACCTCATAAAACCTCATCTACTGTATGGATTGTTCTTGGTGTGGACTCCTACATATCGACGAGACATTATGAGTAACATTAGCAAATTTGCAGATGACACAAAGCTGGGTGGCAGTGTGAACTGTGAGGAGGATGCTCTGAGGATGCAGGGTGACTTGGACAGGTTGGGTGAGTGGGCAGATGCATGGCAGATGCAGTTTAATGTGGATAAATGTGAGGTTGTCCACTTTGGTGCCAAGAACAGGATGGCAGATTATTATCGGAATGGTGTAAAATTAGGAAAAGGGGAATTACAACGGGATCTGGGGGTCCTTGTACATCAGTCACTGAAAGTAAGCATGCAGGTACAGCAGGCAGTGAAGAAAGCGAATGGCATGTTGGCCTTCATAACAAGAGAAGTTGAGTATAGGAGCAAAGAGGTCCTTCTGCAGTTGTTCAAGGCCCTGGTGATACCACACCTGGAGTATTGTGTGCAGTTTTGGTCTCTTAATTTGAAAAAATACATTCTTGCTATTGAGGAAGTGCAGCGTAGGTTCACGAGGTTAATTCCAGGGATGGCTGGACTGCCATATGTTGAAAGAATAGAGCTACTGGGCTTGTATACACTGGAATTTAGAAGGATGAGAGGGAATCTTATTGAAACATATAAGATTATTAAGGGATTGGACACTTCCCGATGTTGGGGGAGTGCAGAAACAGGGGCCACAGTTTAAGAATAAGAGGTAGGCCATTTAGAACGGAGATGAGGAAAAACTTTTTCACCCAGAGAATTGTGAATCTGTGAAATTCTTTGCCTCAGAAAGCAGTGGAGGCCGATTCTCTAGATGCATCAAGATAGAGTTAAAGATAGCGGTGTCAAGGGATATGGGGAGAAGGCAGGAACGGGATACTGATTGTGGATGATCAGCCATGATCACAGTGAATGGTGGTGCTGGCTCGAAGGGCCAAATGGTCTACTCCTGCACCTATTGTCTATTGTCTATTGACCAAGCGCAGACTGGGCAATCGTTGCGCTGAGCACCTACGCTCAGTCTGCCGTGGCCTACGCAATCTCCCGGTTGCTAAACAGTTAACTGTCCTGGGCTTCCTCCACTGTCAGAGCGAGGCCACACGCAAATTGGAAGAACAGCACATCATATTTCACTTGGGCAGCTTACAACCCAGCGATATGAATATTGATTTCTCTAATTTCAAGTAACCCTTGCATTCCCTCTCTCTCTGTCCTTCTCCCGCCATTGTCCTCCTGCTAGTGTTAATGTTCAGATCCCTTCGTTATCACCTCTTCCATAGCCAACAATGGACCGTTGTGGGCTCTTTGGCTATCGGTGCCAGCTTTTGATTTGTTCTGCACCTTTGTTCCCTCTCCTCTGACTCTCAGTCTAAAGAAGGGTCTCGACCCGAAACGTCAACTAATCCTTTTCTCTGGAGAGACTGCCTGACCCGCAGGGTTACTCCAGCATTTTGTGTCTAAATACACTACGAAGGATATTAATCAAAGGTTATACAATGGTGATCGGGAGCTTTAAATTTCATGTGCACTGGCAAAATCCAATTGCCCAAAGTAGTTTGGAGGATGAGCTCATAGGATGTATTCTGGACAGTTTCCTGAAACAATACATCATAAAACCAATGAGGGTAAAGATTACTTTGACCTTATCTTCTGTAATAAGATGGAGTTTGTTGGTAATTTCACAGTAAAGATGCCCTCGGGAGAAATAGTCATAATGTAATTGAATGTGATATTCATTTCAGTAAGGAAGCAGTCTCGTCTGTGCAGGAAACATGAAAAATAAGGCAACTGAAGATATACTCATCCAAATTTGCCGAGTTGTCTTGGAAAATTAGAATTTGGAAATTGCCAATAGTTAAATGGCAAATGTTTAAACAAATATTTTGTAATTCGTAATGAATATAGATTCCATTCAAAAATGAAATTGCCACATGAACAGTGACCTAAACATACTGTAGTTTCCTCAGAAGTTACAGGTCACATTCCACAGAAAAAAAGGCTTATCATTTTTTCAGCTGAACAGTTGGCCGAAGCAACAAAGGGGTTTATGGAACCGACAAGCAGATGTCCGAAAGTCTGTGGAGGAGGAAGATCAAAAGGTAGCGAGAAATATGCAGATGGAAATATCTATAGACATTCAGCAGCAATGTAAACATGTAAAACAAAATGGTTTCATCAACAACTACAAGTCCCTAGAGGCAGAGGCAGGGGAGAATAATGAGAGCCACGTCATTAAAAGGTTTTTTTTCTTGGGGTACTTATGTTATCCTTTCCTTCCTCTGCAGTGGCACTGCCTCACTCTACGCTCTCTGGGATCAAGTCAAGTCAAGTTTATTCGTCACATACACATACGAGATGTGCAGTGAAATGAAAAGTGGCAATGCTCGCGGACTTTGTGTAAAAAGACAAACAAACAAACAACCAAACAAACTACAATCACAATCACATATTCTTTTACATATTAAATATTGTGGGCGGAAGGAAAAACGTTCAGTAAAGTTAGTCCCTGGTGAGATAGGAGTTTACAGTCCGAATGGCCTCTGGGAAGAAACTCCTTCTCAACCTCTCCGTTCTCACCGCATGGCAACGGAGGCGTTTGCCTGACCGTAGCAGCTGGAACAGTCCGTTGCAGGGGTGGAAGGGGTCTCCCATGATTTTATTGGCTCTGGAGTTGCACCTCCTGATGTACAGTTCCTGCAGGGGGGCGAGTGAAGTTCCCATAGTGCGTTCGGCCGAACGCACTACTCTCTGCAGAGCCTTCTTGTCCTGGGCAGAGCAATTCCCAAACCAGATGGTAATGTTCCCGGACAAGATGCTTTCCACAGCCGCTGAGTAGAAGCACTGGAGGATCCTTGGAGTCACTGAATTTCCTCAATTGCCTGAGGTGGTAAAGGCACTGCCTTGCCTTACTCACGAGTGCTTACTCACGGGTGCTGCAGATAGACAGAAAATACTGGAGTAACTCGGCAGGTCAGGCAGCATCTCTGGAGAATAGGAATAGGTGATGTTTCAGGTTGAGAGTCTGACAGACTGAGAGTCAGGGGAGAGGGAAGCTAGAGGTATGAAAAGTTTCACAACAAACCAGACCCAGTACCAAACACCAAGGAAAAGTGGAGCCTACAATGGTCCATTGTTGGCTGTGGAAGGCATGAAAACAAAGGGATATATGGTTCCTCATTATCCTTTGCCACATTTGGTTCTGGAAAGGCAATGGAAAACTGTTTACCATCTTTCCGGATGTCCATCTTCTCTGCAATTCAGAAGTAACCTGTTTTTTTCCATTTTCCTATTTCTGCTGAAGAGACCTCAACCTCAATCTGTCTCCCGTTCCGCAGGTGCTGCCAGGCCTGCTGAGCGGTTCCGGTATTTTCTTGTTTTATTTGCAATTTCCAGTATTGGCAATTTTTTTGTTTTACAAAATGAGTTTTGCATTGTCCTCATGCTGGGCACCATTGTGCAATGGGGGAGCACGATGACACAGAAGCAAGTGTTGCTGCCTCACACCTCGGGTCATAGAAACATAGAAACATAGAAAATAGGGGCAGGAGGAGGCCATTCGGCCCTTTGACCCAGCACCGCCATTCATTGTGATCATGGCTGATTGTCCCCTATCAATAACCCGTGCCTGCCTTCTCCCCATATCCCTTGACTCCACTAGCCCCTAGAGCTCTATCTAACTCTCTCTTAAATCCATCCAGTGACTTGGCCTCCACTGCCCTCTGTGGCAGGGAATTCCATAAATTCACAACTCTCTGGGTGAAAAGTGTTTTCTCACCTCAGTCTTAAATGGCCTCCCCTTTATTATAAGACTGTGGCCCCTGGTTCTGGACATTTTTCCTGCATCTAGCTTGTCCAGTCCTTTTATAATTTTATATGTTTCTACCAGATATCCCGTCATCCTTCTAAACTCCAGTGAATACAAACCTAGTCTTTTCAATCTTTCCTCATATGACAATCCCGCCATCCCAGGGTTCAATCCCGTGAACCTACGCTGCACTGCCTCAATCACAAGGATGTCCTTCCTCAAATTAGGAAGGTCCTGCCTTTGCTGAGATTGCATGTTGTCTCCGCTACTGTGAGACATTCCAGTCTCCTCCCGCATCACAAAGATGTCTGGTGGGTCAAATGACTTTGTAAACTGCACTGCAGTTGCAATCAAAGGTGGCAATGGGCATGTCCAGGTGGTAATAAGTTGCAGGAGTACATGGAAATAAAGAGGACAGTCCAATGGGATTATTCCCCTGGGAGCTGGCAAGGACTCAGTGGGCCAAGTGGCACCCTTCTGTGGTCATTATTAGTATATATAAGGTTAAATGCAGCAGAGGGTCAAACAGCAGTAAATTAAAGGAATTAATATAAGGAAAGAACAAGGTTGGAAGAAATTGAGTGAAATAAAAACTGACAAGTCCTTGGGACCTGACAGCTTTTATCCCCAGGCAGCTAAAGAGGTTGATGCTGAGATAATAGGTAATGGGTTTTCAAAGTTCCTCGTTAGTCCAAACGATCCCATCAGACTGGGAGACTGCAAGTATAAACACAATGTTCAAGAAAGGAGGTATTGAGAATTAAGGGAATAAATAAAGGTAAACGGGCCAGTTAGCCTGACATTATTGGAGATAACGTTGTAGCCTATTATTAAGAATATTGCAACTCTATACTTAAAAAGTAGTAATGTAATTAGAAAGAGTTTTGGGTGGACGGTGTCAGGATAGATAAATGTATGCAACATTTTGGAGCATTTATTTGGTGATTTTTGGAGTTATTTGATAAGGTACCACACACGTGGTGAATCTGTGAAATACTTTGCCACAGAAGGCTGTGGATGCAGTCAGTGGATATACGTAAGGTAGAGATAGGTAAATTTTTGATTAGCACGGGTGTCAGAGGTAATGGGGAGAAGGCAGGAGAATGGGGTTAGGAGGGAGTGATAGGTCAGCCATGATTGAATGGCGGTGTAGACGATGGGCCGAATGGCCTAATTCTGCTCCTAACACATGATTTTATGAAGAGGGTCCTGTATTTAGTGAGGGTTCAGAAGGAAGGAGTGTGAATGAGAGTGTGAATGAATGATGAATTTGATAAATAGAATATTGGCATGAATAGAATATGGTGAAAGGACCGAAACAGAGCAATTTTCAAGCGGATCTCTTCAAGAAGATAAGATTGGATTATTAGATGCTTCAAGGCTAGTTGGTGAATTTTCAGTATTCATAATCTGTGTTAATAATTTGGATCATTATCACGATTGGACATGAAACAAAGTCAAGTGGCAAAAATGAATAGTGAAACGAATGTAGAGACAAAAAAGGTAACTCTCCGTTAAATGAGTGGACAGAAGGGATATAATGTGGGAATATGTGATATTATTTATTTATTATTATTATTTACTTCATTACAGATAACGAGAAAATATCCACGTAAAATTTGCATATTAACAACTGCATACGTTCACAAAAAAACCTTCGGCCCAACTTGCCCACGCCGACCAATATGCTTCATCTACACTAGTCCCACCTGCCTGCGCTTGCATGGGAAATTCTCAGTTGGAAGGAGGCTGGAGTGCAGAAATAGTCTAGCTACAATTAACAGGACTGATGCGGAATTCAGTGTGCAGTTTTGCTCCTATATTCGGGCACCTTGCAGGCAAAGTAATGTAGATTCACAGGCTTGATTCCGTGGATGAGCGGGTTCTCCTATGAGGTGGAAATGAAGATTGAACTCCGATCAATGGAGTTTGGATAAATGAGAGATGTTCTCGCTGAAGCATGAAGGATTATGAAGAAAACTGGCAGTGTTAATGCTAAGTCTCGCTTTCCCTGCCAGGTATGTCGAGAACCAGGGCGCATGATTGTAGGATAAAGAATCAGGCATTTCGGACTGAGATGAAGAGAAAATCCATTACTTCAAAGATTGTAAATCGTCGTGTTTCTCTACCAGTGCCCTCAGTGGAACGAGGATGCTCAGTCGCCAAGCATATTCAAGGCTGAGATCGATAGATCTTTGAGGGAATTAGGGAATATAAGGATCAGTTGGAAAGCAGGCTTAAAGCATAGAATGGACCATGAATGTATTGAATCTTTGCGCAGGTGTCTTCTGGCCAACAAAGGCCAAATCCTGCTTTTGTTATTGTTTAAAAATTGCTGAAGTAGCTGACCTTTTGTGGAGATGGCTCGGCCCAAGTCTCCCTCACCTCGGACACCGGTTCAGAGCTGGTTCCTCTGGCCAGCAGGCTGTGTTTCCATCCATTACATTGCAGTTAGCCTGTTATCCACTCTTCATCTGCCAGAACCTGTGCTGCTTGACTTTATCTTGCTCCATTTGTAGACAAGCTACAAAAAACATTCCAGAGTTGACCCCTTGACCCCAAAGGATCAGAGTCATAAAGCATTGGAAACATGCCAGTCAGCCCAACTTGCCCACACCGACCAATATGTCCCATCTACAATATTCCCACCTGCCTGCATTTGGCCCATATCCCTCTAAACATGTCCTATCCATGTACCTGTCTAAATGTTTCTTAAATGTTGCAATAGTACCTGCCTCAGTTACCTCCTCTGGCAGCTCGTTACTTACTTCCAACACCCATTGTGTGAAAAAGGTACCCCTCAGTTTCCTATTAAATCTTTCCCCCCCCTCACCCTAAACCTATGTCCTCTGGTTCTTGATTCCTTTACTCTGGGCAAGAGACTCTGTGCGTCCACCCATTCTATTCCTTCCATGATTTTGTACTCCACGATAAAATCACCCCTCATCCTCCTGCGCTCCAGGGAATAGAGTCCTAGCCTGCTCAACCTCTCTCTCTAGCTCAGGCACTTGAGTCCTGGCAACATCCTCGTAAATCTTCTCTGCGCTCTTTCCAACTGGACAACATTGACAGCTTGATTGTTGCTCATCTTGCTCTCTGGGGACATGATATTTCTTTATGAAGAGCTGACTTGAGCTCAATGCATATAGTTATATCCCATTGGGCTGGATCTTAATCACATTGTGGGTCACAAATTCAGGTGATTTGATTCGAACCTTCAACATGGTGGTGGTGGATGGAGCTGTGGAACGATGCTAGTGACCCGGGCTGGGCATTCACCTCCCGTAGCATCGGAATCGCTCTAGGCCTACCAGGGTTACGCCCAGGCGTAGATTAATTGGCTTCGGTAAATAAATTGTAAATTGTCCCTCATGTGTAGGGTAGTGTTGGTGTATGGGGTGATTGCTGGTTGGCATTGACTCGGGAAGGGGCCGAAGGGCCTGTCTCCGCGCTGTTTCTCTGAAGTCTAAACGCTTAACTTGGCCAGAGAGAGCTGTCCAGAGACAGAAAGATATCAGCCAAGGTCCCTGCTGCTGCCTGACGTAGTGAGTGCATAAGGGCATGAGGATTATTGGAATTGAAAGGATTAGGCTCGACTATAATGCTTCCTTATTGTCACTATGAGGTTAACAAAGAGCAACCAGTCTTATAGATAAAGAACATCCACTTAAATTAAGTGTTAGTGCTAGTTTGGCTTATGTAGGTGAATTATAACATGAACTGTTATCCAAAAACTGGGAAGGGGAAATTTATTAACAGAGGCCAAAGGTATTGTGCAAGCTAAATTGGAAAACTCCCAAACATGTGAGTGTGGTTTGATGGTGCTTTATTGACACATGAACCTAGCTATTGTGAAACTCCTTTTTTTGCATACAATTCAGTAAAAATCTTACGAGATATAAATTATACTTAAGTACAAGAGTTTAAGAATAATAGATTACACTGAGGGAGTACATGAGAGTCACCCAGCGCACTGAATCAGAGCAGTGGGGACATGTCTTCGATGTCCAGGTGGATGTGTCGGTGGTGTGGGTCTGGGCCACTGGAGGCCCAGCAGCAGCACCCTGGGGAACGCTTGGATCGGGCGCACACTGAAGTCCCCGCAGAGGCCGAGCGCGCTGATCGGACAGCCTGCAGGGGGCAGCGGTGGTGGACATTGACTGCATTTCCTGGCCAGGCCAACCCAATGGCGTTACCTGGACAACGGGCCTAAAGGCCAACTTAAGACTATACATTTCGTAATAACTTTGAAACTTGAAGGATACAAGATGGCACTAGAAACATGGTGACTCTTGGATGATCAGCCATCATCATATTGAATGGCGGTGCAGGCTCGAAGGGCCGAATGGCCTACTCCTGCACCTATTTTCTATGTTTCTTGTGTAATCTACTGTTCTTATACTCTTGTACTTAAGTATGACTGTGCATATGTGCAGTAAGAATTTTACTGAGTAGTCTGCAAAAAAAGGAATTTCTTTGCACATTCACACATGTGACAATAAAATACTATTAAACCACACTCCAGAGTTTTCCAATTTAGCTTGCACAATACCTTTGGCCTCTGTTAATACATTTTCCCCTTCCTAGTTTTCGGATAACAGTTCATGTTATAAACCACCTACATAAGACAAACTACCACTTAAACTTAATTTAAGTGGATGTTCTTTACCTATAAGGCTGGTTGCTCTTTGTTAACCTGGTAGTGACAATAAGGAAGCATTACAGTTGAGCCTAATCCTTTCAGTTCCAATAATCCTCATGCTCTCATGCACTCACTACATCAGGCAGCAGCGGGGACCTTGGCTGATATATTTCTGGCTCTGTACAGCTCTCTCTGGCCAATTTAAGTGTTCCAACTTTAGGCATTTAGAAACAGTGCAGAAACAGGCCCTTCGGCCCACCGAGTCGGCGCCAACCAGTCATCGCCTCATACACCAACACTATCCAATTCTCTTGGGACCATTTACAATTTCTTTACCAAAACGAATCAACCTACAAACCTGTACGTCTTTGGAATGTGGGCGGAAACCGGAGCACCAGGAGAAAACCCACTAGCAAATACATACAAAATGTAGAAACATAGAAAATAGGTGCAGGAGTAGGCCATTCGGCCCTTCCAGCCTGCACCGCCATTCAATATGATCATGGCTGATCATCCAACTCAGTATCCTGTACCTGCCTTCTCTCCATACCCCCTGATCCCTTTAACCACAAGGGCCACATCTAACTCCCTCTTAAATATAGCCAATGAACTGGCCTCAACTACCTTCTGTGGCAGCGAATTCCACATATTCACCAATCTCTGTGTGAAAAATGTTTTTCTCATCTCGGTACAAACTCCGTTCAGACAGCACCCGTCGTCAGGATCGAACCCGGGTCTCTGGTGCTGTAAGGCAGCAACTCCACCACTATGACACTGTGCCACCCTTGAAGAGAAGAGGAGAGCTGGAAATTTCTCTGGAAAGAATAAAAATTTGGGACGGAGTAATTATTGTCTGTGTCTCTGCACCACACTGCAATTTCTCCACTTTTGTAAGATTCACATCTTTCTCTTAACATAAGAGCTCATCAGGAAACTCTATTTTCCTTCCTACTTCCAGGAGCAAAGAACAATATAATTGTCATTTCATGTCTGCCACCTCCCACGTCAGTGATAGACACCGGCTTGGTTTTGTATTAAATTCCCAATTAAAAAAACTGCAGCATTTCATATAGGAGTAATATCACAGTTTTATTTTGAAAAATTCTATGGTGATTTTTGTAAAATTACGGACAGCACATCTTTTGTGTTCAAGTGCGTATTTATGCTCTATTTTGTTACATTGTTGAGAACATTTTAGAGGGGTTTAGGATATAATCGTGGTAAGTGTGGATTGAACAAGTGCTCAAGAAATTTCAAGCATATTAAGTCAAGAGTGAAATCAAGAGTGTTTTATTGTCATTTGTACCAAAACATGGCAATTAAATTCTTTCTTGCAGAAGCACAACGGGTTTGTAAACGCAGTACTCGATAAATAATATAATAAACAAGCATAAGAAAGGTCAGGCAATAAAAATAAAACAATATAGTACAAAGCTCAAAGTCCCTTGTGCAACCAAGGCATTTCATAGATTGGACTGCAGAAGAACACATCCCTTCTTGGCCACATTTTACTTTCATTGTTCCTAATTCTTCATCTTAAAATGTTGAATCGGACTAAGTGTGCAAAATGTCTGAAGAAACACACAGTGTTAGCTTGTTCTGGATTCTGAAGTGTATGTTTCTTTGAAAGAACAAATGGCCGATTCTTCAAAGTTTGCAATTTCGCTCTCTGACTTATGTGAGACATTCTTGAAGATTAAATGAGGTGCAGAGTAACATTTACCACAATTTCTGATGTGTCTTGTAACTTATCTATGAAATATCGTGGCTCACTTAGAAATCTGTTCCTCCATTAAGTTCCAGAAATCTGGTTGTCAGTAGCTTTATAGAAGCATAGAAAATAGGTGCAGGAGTAGACCATTCGGCCCTTCGAGCCTGCACCGCCATTCGATATGATCATGGCTGGGTACGTTTGTTAATCACTCGAACCTTAAAGTTTCTCAGTGGCAGAGGAGAATAACAGCCAAGATAGACACAAAAAGCTGCGGATCAGGCAGCATCTCTGGAGAAAAGGAATAGGTGACCCTTCTTCAGACTGAAAGTCAGGGGAGAGGGAACCGAGATATAAAAAGGTACGTAGAGCAAATTAATGAAAGATATGCAGAAAACCAGCAACAATGATCAAGGGAAGGTGGAGCCCACAATGGTCCATTGTTGGCTGTGGGGAGGATAGTTACACAGTCTACGTCTAATGACATACTGTATGTACCTGATCCTATGTGTAGTATTCTAATGCCGTCAGTCACTTCTATCCATTCTCTTCATATAATGGCAGGTATTTCATTTTAAAAAATGTACATATATCAATTACATATATCAATTAACGCAGTTCTATTGCTGTAAAATATTTTAACATGTGTTGAAAACTACTTAAGTAGCAAGGAGGTAGAGCAATGCTTAGTGCAGACAGATAACACAACATTTTCCCTCTCAACCCCATTCTCCTGCCTTCTACTTATAATGCCTGACACCTGTACTTATCAAGAATCTGTTCATCTCCGCCATAAAATTATCTTGTTGACCTGACCTCCACAATGAATTCCACAGATTCACCACCCTCTGATTAAAGAAATTCCTCCTCATCTCCTTTGGAAAGGTACGTCCTTTTGTTCTGAGGTGAAGTGATATGAATAGGTATGAATGAGGTGAATGTTGCTCTAATTATCCAATGTGTTAAAATGAGAGAGACTTCAGCAGAATTATTACCCCAGTTCTATTGCCTCGTTATTTTCAGAGGTAATTAAACAAACTTTTGCTTCGGCGGTTTTTATTCCTTTGTCCCTGCATCGTAATTTGTACACAGTGTAAAATGAAAAATTAAAGCCTAGTAAATTGAACTGGCTACATGTGTGAATGTTCCCAGTGGGAACACACACAGTTATGACAGTTTTATAAGGTACTCTAAATCTAACACAAATAGCTAGAGACTTATTCCTATCCAGTCCAGTCATGGTGCCACTGTGCATTTATTCTATTGAAAAGATTGTAAATTATTTTAACACTGGCAATAAATTGCCATTTCAACTAAAAAATACAGTGGCTATGCTTTTAATAAAAGATGTGATATGCTTTTAGAGATACGACATGGAAACAGTACATTCTCCCTGGCCAATGTTCCCCGCACACTAACACTATCCTACACACACACCAGGGACAATTTTACAACTTACTGAAGCCAATTAACCTACAAACCTCTTGGTCTTTGGAGTGTGGGAGGAAACTGGAGCACCCGGAGAAAACCACACAGGTCACAGGGAGAACGTACAAACTCCATACAAACAGCACCCGTAGCCAGGATCAAACCTGGGTCTCTGGCGTTGTAAGGTAACAGCTCTACTGCTGTGCCTCCATACCACCATGTCTTTGGGGATAGTAGACCATGACATAAAATATTATAATTATAACAGGGAATAAACTTTACAAGGACCAGCACAGTGATTGTATTACTGAATATGGGATTAGGAGGCAGGGATCAGCCATGATTGAATGGCAGAGTAGACTCAATGGGCCAAATGGCCTAATTCTACCATTATAACTTGTGACATAACTTTCAAATACAAATGTTCATCACTGCAGCAAATTAGAAAGCAAGAGATTAATTGAAATAGGTTTTGCACCATTGTGTCTTAAAAGATAGTTGCATGTTTGATGCAGCACTAAGTGTACATATTGTGAGCTGGCTAGGCTAGGCTAGCGATGCCTTCTAAATTGCCCTACAAAGCATGCATTTGAGGACTGGACAACATCACAGTTTGAAAGCTATTTCTACAGTACTTGGAACAAAAGACATGCTGGAAACCTGAAACAAGAATAGAAAATGTTGGAAGCAGTTAGTATGTTTGGTAGCAACTGCGGAGAAAGAAATATAGTAGGCATTTCAGGTCAGAATTGTCATGTTTACTTGCAAAGAGGGGATAGGTGTGAAGAGAACAGAGATAATGTCTGTGATAGTGTGTAGATCAATGTTGTCAAGGTGATGGCCATCAACAGCAGCACTGAGCTTCATAAGTGGTCATAAGACCATGTGATAGGAGCAAAATTAGGCCATTCGGCCCATCATGTCTACTCTGCCATTCAATCATGGCTGATCTATCTCTCTTTCCTAACCCCATTATCCTGCCTTCTCCCCATAACCTCTAACACGTGCACTAATCAAGAATCTATCTATCTCTGCCTTAAATATATCCACTGACTTGGCCTCCACAGCCTTCTGTGGCAAAGAATTCCACAGATTTACCACCCACTGACTAAAGAAATTCCTCATCTCCTATCACCCAGTTTCCAACCACCCTTGACTTTAATTCACCATCTCACTCCCACTCTGACCTCTCTATCTTCTGTTTCTGACATTACACCAATAATATCCAGCATGTAATTGTTCTGGACTTAATGGCGAATTTAATAATTTAACAATTGCAGGTCATCCCCCCTTTTCTCCTCTCCACAGCGTGGCTATACTTTCCTGTTTCAATTTGTTTCTTTATTTTTTTCCTCTAACTTCTGTTTTTTATTTTCAAAAAGTGCTTGCTACCTCAAACAGGCAGGACAATAACCTGGGTCGATCCTGACTAAGGGGGCTGTCTGTACGGAGTTTGTACGTTCTCCCCATGATCGTGTGGGTCTTCCCCGAGTGCTCTGGTTTCCTCCCACATTTCAAAGAGGTAAAGGTTATAGGTTAATTGGCTTTGGTTGTAAATTGTCCCTAGTGTGTGAGATAGTGCTAGGGTACTGGGGTCACTGGTCAGCGTAGACTCTGTGGGCCGAAAAGGCTGTTTTCACATTGTACCTCTAAACTAGATAAACTAATCTAAACCTGGACAGGTTGTTCAACAAAAGTTCCCCTGTTCTCTCCACCCCTCTCCCCCTCTCCCCCTCTCCCCCTCCCCCCCTCTCCCCCTCTCCCCCCCCCCCCCCTCTCCACCCCTGCAACTTAAAAATACTTGTTTTCTCATGTTTCTAGTTCTAATGAGTTGTCCTTTCCTGAGATGTCAACTCAGTGTCTCTCCTCACGGACACTGCCTGACCTGACAAGTCTTTCCAACATTTTTTTTTTTTCAACACTTCCACAATACTATTAGATATAAAGTATTGACCTCGTGGTACCAGGAGAGAACTTGCCAACAACTGCTTCAAACCATGGAATTCCCATAGCATAGTAAAAATCCCAAAGAGCTACCCAACAACAGAAATTACTTGGGTATCATAGGACAGAAAGCAACATTTTAAGGAACGCTTTAAATGGAGAATGAGAGGGAGAGCTTGTGGAAAGGAAGGTAGACAAAAATGCCGGAGAAACTCAGCGGGTGAGGCAGCATCTATGGAGCGAAGGAAATAGGTAACGTTTCGGGTCGAAACCCTTCTTCAGAAGTAAGGAGTACAGTTTCATCCTAATGGGTAACACGGAAGCATTAGTGGTGGATAAAATATACTTAAAAAATGTTAGAAATACTAAGCAGATCAGGCGTATCAAATGGATGGAGAAACTGAGTTAACATTTCATGTCAAAGAGCCATGATCATCAGAATATTAGCCGTTAATCCTATCCACAAATGCTGCCTGGCCTACTTCGTGTTTCCAGCATTTTTATTTCAGATTTCTGGCATCAGCACCATTTAATTTTCAACTGATAGAGGATAGTTTGTCAGTCAAGTCAAAGGCTGTAAGGGGAGGTCAGGGTGGACAAAGAGGGACACGGTGTTACCTTTGACACTGTCACAGGGAGCATTGACTTTGCGCTGGGCCACTTCAGTACTGTGGCAGGGGAAGAAATCTGAATTGGGGTTTTAAGGATGGGAAAAATGGTGATTTCTTTCTAAAGATGTAAGGGTGGCACAGGGATCGCCTTACGGCATCAGAGTCCCGGGTTCGATCCTGTTTTTACCTTCTTCCCAGTGACCCCCATATGGGTTTTCTTCGGGTGCTCCAGTTTCTTGCCACACTACTAAAACCTGCAGGTTTGTGGGTTAATTGGCCTCGGTAAAATTGTAAATGATTAGATTAGATTAGATTATACCTTTAATAATCCTTTTCAGGAAATTACAGTGCCACGACAGCTTCAAGACAGACATAACACCACACATTTCCTCAAATGGCTTCCATACTTAACAAGTTAAAATACAAGTTAAAATACAAGTTAAAATACAATTAATTTAAAAAAAAAGTGCAGTTATTTATGCGCATTATATAATCTTATAGCAGCTGGTAAACAGGACTTCCTATGTCTCTCAGTTTTGCACATTGGTGCAATCAGCCTCTGACTGAAGATGCTGCTCTTGATCACCTTCAGGGCATGGAGTGGGTGAGTGGGGTTGGTCATTATAGAACCCAGTTTGTTCAGAGTTCTGGCCTCTGCCACCTGCTGGACCATTCGTTGCTCAGCCCCGACCACTGAGCCGGCCTTCCTGATTAGTTTGTCCAGTCTGTTTTTATCCGCTATACGGGCGCCATCTCCCCAACAGGCCACAGCAAAAAACAGAGCACTGGCCACCACTGAATGGTAGACACTGCACAGTAGGGGTTGGCAGATGTTAAATGACCTCAGCCTCCTTAAAAAATACAGTCGGCTTTGTCCCTTCCTGTACACCGCCTCCATATGACACTTCCAGTTCAGCTCACTGTCAAGCTGCACCCCAAGGTACCTGTGATTAGCGACCACCTCCACCTCAGTGCCCTTAATGGTGATCGGCGTTGCTTGAGTCCTCCTCCTCCCCCTCCTGAAGTCCACAACTATCTCCTTTGTTTTTTTGGTGTTAAGATGGAGGTTATTGTGTGCGCTCCACTCCACAAAGTTACTTATTATGTCTCTATACTCCTCCTCATTGCCCCCTTTAATGAGGCCGACAACAGCTGTATCATCCGAAAACCTCTGCAAAAAGCAGCTGTTGGTGTTACATTGGAGTTCCGCTGTGTAGATGGTAAACAGGAACGGAGCCAGCACAGTTCCTTGTGGAGCCCCTGTGCTGCTCAAGATGGTGCCCGAGACACTGTTCTGTAGGCGCACGTATTGTGGTCTGAGGGAAAGGTAATCCAAACACCACAGTACCAGTGATGGATCCACTTTCATCTTCTCCATCTTCTCCCCTAGCAGTCGGGGCTGAATTGTGTTGAAGGCGCTTGAGAAGTCAAAAAAAGTAATCCTTACAGATGCATCAGTAGTGTCCAAATGTGTGTACACCCTCTGCAGCACGTAAAGTCCCTTGTGTGTAGGATAGTGCTGGTGTCTGTGGTGGTTGCTGGTCGGCGTGGACTCAGTGATACGAAGGGCCTGTCTGAAGTATAGTCTAAAGAAGGTAAATTTGTATCGCAATTGGTTTTCCTGCTTCAACTAGTGATGCTAACACAAATCTAATTACAGTCCAGCATCTGGCTCTCTTACCTCAGCACCTCAATGACTGCTAAATTTAGTGTGAAAGGTATATCCCTATTGTAACATCAAAGCTGAAGAGGTCTGGATTCATTTGAGGGGGTTTCGGGGAGGGGTGTGGTTGGAGGTAATTTTCTTCGAGTTTAGCACAATAGTTTGTGATAAAGTGAGAGTTTGCTTCAAAAAAAGCTGGAATCAAGATGGTGGACTCATTCCAAGTGACATTGAACTTTTGAGAAATACTTTTGTCAGAGGCTTTCAGATCTTTGAAATACTGGTGAACAGTAACAACAGGAAGATCCCAATTTAACCAGCCAGTTAATACCAGGCTCAGTAACCAGAAGCGTAGTTAAGGGTCTGTCCCAATTGGGTGTAATTTGCGTGTCACGCAGGTGGCGCGCGAAGATTTTGTGAATCTCAAAATGCTGGAGCGCCGTGCGTGACCGCGCATCACTGCCTACGTCACCACGCCATGCGCGCATCACGTGCGTGTCATGGCACGCGGGTCGTGCATTGTGACGCATAAATGATGTAACGTAAATGACGCGCAAATGACGCCCAGGTGGGACATGCTCTTTACACCTTCCATCCTGTCAAGTCCAGCCCTACTTAATGCACTTAAACCTAGTGAAGGCAACACTGAATCTGAGCATATCAGCATCTACGGAGGAATATTTATCATGTAACCTTTTAAGAATTATTTTCTCTCCTCATGACACTGACATAAATTGTAGTATGTGATTCATCTTCCATTGTCTCTAATGAGCACTCATTCTGCATCTGTATGTTCTTAAAAATCATTACAAGAAGACATTGTCATGCACATGAAGACCGTGCCCATCAGCAGATTACTTCCTAATGGTGAGTGATGATAGGACTTTGGGCTTTAATTTAGACTTTACAGATACAGCATGGAAACAGGCCCTTCGGCCCACTGTGTCCGTGCCGACCAGCGATCACTAGCAGCATCTTCCACACTAGGGACAATTTACAATTTTTCACAAGCCAACAAACGTTCGTCTTTGGAGTGTGGGGGGAAACCGGAGCACCCGGAGAAAACCCACGTGGTCACAGGGAGAACGGACGAACTCCCTGTGCAGACAGCACCCATAGTCAGGATCGAACCCGGGTCCCTGGCGCTGTAAGGCAGCAACTCTACCACAGCCCCACCGTGCCGATTGATGCATGATTACTGAGCTTAATCCTGTTCCTCACTAACACACAAGCACTCACACACTTTGATGAAGAGAGCTTGGGTTCACAGATCTAACCTTCCACCCGCTCCCCCTCCTTTCTCACCACCTCCAAGTGCAGAAGTTCTAGGACTTGTGGAATTACCTGCCTGGCTGAGATTAGCAGATCGCAAGGTTTTGAACCTTGGTGCCATATGTTTAATGACTTTTGCATCAATGCCACCATCTGTATTGGGAAGTCCTGGCGTTTTGTCATCAGAAAATAATTTTCTTCTTGAAGTCACAAGCTCCTATCTGTAATTTTATCACTGCGTTCTCTGATGCTGTGGCCACAGTAATCTCTTTCTGGAAGGTAGTCAGCGATAAAACAGATGGTGAAAATGGGCTCTCTGCCTGCATGTTATAAAAGATTACATTGCTTGGTGGTAATTGCTGTTCATAACCCTTTCTCTAGATTCATTTAGAGTGGAAAATGCAATTATAGGAATCAGTTTTATTTACAGTACAGCCTAGCAATCTTCCCACTTCACACAAACTCAGCAGGTGGCTTTAATTTCTTTTTTTTTTAAAGGTCTCCTTAGTTCTAGGTCTTTTGGGTTGATTCTGAAAGCTCCCATTGACATTCAGGATATGTTACATTTCTGTTTTCCGCTCAAAGTGACAATTTTCTATGCTTCACCAGAGTGATTCTCCTTTGTTGGATTTTGCAATCTGCCAATATCAGAAAGATAAGAATTCATTCAGAAGTTTAGAAACAAATTAGTTTTGTACGAATACTCCCCATTACATTTTGGATGAGATCCCGCCTCAAATAATATCTGTAACTGAGAGGATTGGTGATGGGTAAGATGGAATGTGCTTGCTAAGTATCATACAATGAAGAAAGGGTGAGCAGCATTCCTGGGCTGTTGTGGCCAGCTCACTATCAACTTGAGTTTAACCTGTAGAGATTGTACATGAGAAGTAGTTCTGGCTGTGGCACTGATGGTATTATCTGTTTATATGTTTAATTTAGTTTAGTTTACATTAGAGATATAATTGGTACATGTGATAATAAATAAATGTAAACTTAAACTTAAACTTCAAACTTAAACTAAAAACAGTGTGGTAACTGGCCCTTTGGCCCAGCGAGTTCACACCGACCAGCGATCCTCACACCACACACACCAGGGACAATTTACACTTAGACCAAGCAAATTCACCTACAAACCTGCACGTCTTTGGAATGTGGGAGGAAACCAAAGATCTAGGAGAAAACCAATGCGGTCACGGGGAGAACGTACAAACTCCGTACAGTCAGCACCCGTAATCAGGATGGAACCCGATCTCCGGCGCTGCAAGCACTGTAAGGCAGCAACACTACCACTACGCCACATGTCTTGTCAGGAGATTCTCAATTAAGTTATGGGCATGTCTATGTTAACAAGGAAGGTAATTTTGAGGCCCAGGCACATGATCCAAACACAGGAGCCCAATTTCAATGTTAAAAAAATGTAAATTGTCCCTAGTTTGTGTAGGATAGTATTAGTATGCGGGGATCGCTGGTCGGCATGGACTCGGCGGGCCGAATGGCCCGTTTCCACGCTTTTTTTCTCTAAACTGTAAATTAAACTAAACTAAATATTCCTTACATACATTTGTACACCACTGACTTTCTGCTTACAGGATGACACGCAAGAAAAAAGCGTTTCACTGTACCTCGGTACACGTGACAATAAACTACACTAAAAACCTGTTGGTAACATTAATGCTGGTATAACTGCTGCTTCACAGCGCCAAAGACCCGGGTTTGATCCTGATTTTGAGTGATGTCTGTGTGGAGTTTGCATGTGCTCCCTGTGACTGTGTGCCTTTCCACCGGGTGCTCCGGTTTCCTCCCACATCCCATAGATGTGTGGGTTTGTAGGTGTATTGGGCTCTAATATGTTGATAGTTTGCTGCATTGCTATTTCCCTATACAAATCCCATATCCCTTCAATCCCTTCATAAGTAAAAAAACTTGTAATTGATGCCCAGTGTAGATCTAGTAGGAATATGAAGGCAGGACAGATGGATGCCAGCTGAGGAGTTGCATTCAGATTTTTGAGCTGCTCATGTGGGGAAGAGATGACCTGTGCAAGAGGAACGTGTTGCACCTGAACTGGAGGGGGACCAATATTTTGGTTTTCTAGTGTTACTCAAGAGGATTTAAACTAGATTAATGGGGAGGATTAGGGTTGCCAACTATCCCGTATTAGCCGGGATATCCCGTATATTGGGCTAAATTGGTTTATCCCATACGGACGGAGTATAAGGGATTGCGGAGCATACTTTAGAAGGAAATCAGCAGGGCAAAAGGGGGACATGATAGCTGGTAGATAAGATTAACCTGTTCACTGCCAAGTTTGCATTTTATCAGTTTATTTATTCATGTGTGTATATATTTATATTATGGTATATGGACACACTGATCTGTTTTGTAGTCAATGCCTACTATGTTCTGTGTGCTGAAGCATGGCAAGAATGTCATTGTCCTATCAGGGACACATGACAATAAACTCACTTGAACTTGAACTTGTTTCTTTTCCACTATTGGCCATGACCCAAGTTAACCCGATGGTACCAATGAACAGATTAAGTAAACTCCAAAAAGATTTTAATGAATGTACGAGGGTGGAAAGGATGACTAGAGAGAGAAAAAGGTCCCTCAGAAAGCAATGTGGTCGTCTATGTGAGTAGTGGCAGAGATGGGCAAGATCTTCAGTGAATGTTTCCCCTTTGTCTTTACCGTGGAGAAAAACATGAAGACAAGGGAACTTGGGAAAGTTAATGGCGATGTCTTGAGGACAGTCCGCATCCGCTAATAAACGAAACAATGTATATTTATTTGGATTGTAAGATTCTACTGAACATTATTTGTTTACATATTGATGCAGATAGTGGTAGTTTTAATGGTGGCGATGAAACAGGGTAATATCTGATAGATATTCCTTTATTATTTGTGCATATCACTTTTATTGATTACTCTGTATATCAAAGTCAAAGTCAAAAGTAAACTTTATTGTCAATTCAAATAATGCAACAAGTAGTTACACAGAGGATTGAAATTGCGTTTCCCCATACTCCAAATGTGCAAGTAATATTTATAACACAGGCAGACTATATACCAATAAAGATAGACAATGGACATATACATTATATTAAATATTCACAGTGTGCCAGAGTGTAGTAAAATGTTGAGGTATGTTATTAAGGTGCAATAATAAAAGGTGCAATATAGAAAAATGCAAATAGCATCCTGCAGACATTGAGTTAAAGTTATTTTGACAGTCAGTTGGTCTTTGTTTGTGTAATGTTCATGGAATTTTCTTGAGTGTGTTGAGTAGTCTGATGGCCTGAGGGAAAAAGCTGTTTTTGAATCTGGTGGTTTTGCTCCGCATGCTGTGGTAGCGCTTGCCGGATGGTAGGAGGGTGAACAGTTTGTGTGCTGGGTGGGTGGTGTCTTTGATGATATTGGTTGCTCTCTTGCGACAGCGAGATGGGTATAAGTCCTGGATTGCTGGTTGGGTTGATCTGGTGATCTTCTCCGCTGTCCTCACCCACTCTCTGTAGGGTCTTCTGGTCAGCAGCAGAGCAACTGCCATACCAGACTGAGAGACTGCTGGTAAGAATACTCTCAATGGCACCCCTGTAAAAAGTGGTGAGGGCAGAAGGGGGGAGGTCGGCTCTCCTCATCCGTCGAAGGAAGTGGAGGCGTTGCTGTGCTTTCTTGACTAGGGAGATGGTGTTGGTGGACCATGTCTGATCATCTGTGATGTGCACTCCCATCAGACTTTGTTGAACTGGTGGAGAAATACGATCACGGCAATAACTGGAAGTTTTCACCTGGTCACAGTTGAAGGAAGTATTTGGTGATCATTCCAAATTGACCCTGTGGCTGTGCCTTTTGAATGATTCTAGAGCTTAAAGATTGTAAGTTAAAACCCTGGATAATAGCTGCATTGATTTGTGTGTATCCTTGTTTCTGAAAGGAATATCAACGTGGTATCTTTCAAACTCTCCTCTTGCCCTCACATCGAGATTGCGAGATTGCCAGCTGAGTCACGCTTTAGGCGGCTTTGTTTTTAAATAGTTTGAAGCTGCTCAAGCTCATATTAAATGGGAACTTTACAGCTGACGGGAGAGGAAATAAATGTCCTTTTCAGTCTTGATAGACACAACATGCTGGTGTAACTCAGCGGGACAGGCAGCATCTCTGGAGAGAAGGAATGGGTAACGTTTCAGGTCGAGTCTGAAAAGGGGTCTCTCCCCGAAAGATCACCAATTCCTTCGCTCCAGAGAAGCTGCCTGTCCCGCTGAGTTACTCCAGCAATTTGTTTCTATCTTTGGTGTAAACCAGCATCTGCAGTTCCTTCCTACACATTCCTTTTAAGTCTTGATTGGATTCACTTCTACTTGGCCCCTCCGCTACCAATATATTTTTTGTCATTTCTTTCCTTTTATGATTAATAATATCTTTAGAAATCACAGTCCAGTGTGTGAGAAAGATTAATTATTGTTTTACACATTTTTGTTATTATCAATTGAAGTTGCACTGAATTAAACAGTTGGGACTTTGAAGATGATAGTAATTGATATATAACAGCCTATAATTTGTCATGGTTTAGCTTACTTTACAGTGGAAGTGATTAACTGGTCTGAAATAGATTAAAAACATATCAGTCATTTTTTTAAAATAAGCAGTCTGTGAAAATACTGATCAACGTGTCATTATTAAACAAAGTAGAGACGGATTTAACAAGGTTGAACTTTTGAGTAATTGATTAGCATTTTCTATTTTATTAATGGTATTTTTGACATTCAAACAATTTATTAATACATTTTTTAAAGAGCATCGCACTGTCATAAATGTTATCACTTCAATGACAATGTGAAATCTCGTTCTCATCCCATCAAAGCAATCAGCTCCAGTCGTTGAATAAAAACTCGACTTTTATCATTATATTTAGTTTATGGGAATGGGGACGGAATGGAAGAATGGTGTTACTATTGAAGAGAAAATTAGAGCATTAATTATTGTTGTTTCTGATGGCAAAGTACTCAATTCAATGTTTCAATGGTACTTTATTTGTCGCATGTACTGAGGTACAGTGAGGTTCCTTGCAGTACACAGTTCAGTGCAAGGGGCACTGTACATAAGTGTTTAGATACATCTTAGATGAGCTTCTCAGACACAGTTCAAGTGTAGAGCAGTAGTACACAGAGACAGTGTACAGAATCGACAGTTTAGGCACCATTTTCAATGCTGCAGATTTAGTTCTTGTTAGGGCTGATAATATTCTACAACCATTTTGAAAAGTCATGCGTGTCACAGAGTCTTACAGTGTGGAAACAGGCCCAACTTGCCCACACCGGCCAAATTGTCCCATCTACACTAGTCCCACCTGCCTTTGTTTGGTCCAGATCTCTCCAAACATGTCCTATCCATGTACCTGTCTAGATGTCTCTCAAACATTGCAATAGTCCCTGCCTCGACTACCTCTTCCGGCAGCTTGTTCCATATACCTACTACCCTTTGCGTGAAAATGTTGCCCCTCGGGTTCCTATTAAATCTTTTCTCCCCTCTCCTAAAAACTGTGTTTCCAAAATTGAACTAAATAATGTTAATAAATTGTCAAGTATTCAGATCATAGAATAATGGAATGGTGACAGCATTGAAAGAGGCCATTGGGCCCATCGTACTCCTGACTCTACCATGAATATAACCAATCTACCCCTATGTCTTGGTCTACCTAAGATAGAACAGTCTGTGCAAATGGTAATGCAAAAGATTTAAAAAAATGTAAAACTTTGTAGTGAGCAGTTTACAATTTGAGTTGAGTTGTAGATCCAAGGAATTGTGGTATGGGGAATTAAATATGGTGCATGATAACAGTAGAACATTTCATTACTTTCTTTGTCCTGTTCTTGTAATTATATTACATAAACATTTCATTAGTAAATAGACAATAGACAATAGACAATAGGTGCAGGAGTAGGCCATTTGGCCCTTCGAGCCAGCACCGCCATTCAATGTGATCATGGCTGATCATCCCCAATCAGTACCCCGTTCCTGCCTTCCCCCCATATCCCCTGACTCTGCTATTTTTAAGAGCCCTATCGAGCTCTCTCTTGAAAGCATCCAGAGAACCGGCCTCCACCGCCCTCTGAGGCAGAGAATTCCACAGACTCACCACTGAGAAAAACTGTTTCCTCGTCTCCGTTCTAAATGGCTTACTCCTTATTCTTAAACTGTGGCCCCTGGTTCTGGACTCCCCCAACATCGGGAACATGTTTCCTGCCTCGAGTGTGTCCAAGCCCTTAACAATCTTATATGTTTCAATGAGATATCCTCTCATCCTTCTAAACTCCAGAGTGTACAAGCCCAGTTGCTCCATTCTCTCAGCATATGACAGTCCCACCATCCCGGGAATTAACCTTGTAAATTTTAGGAACCGCTCCAATGCCCCTTTAACCTTTCCATATTGGAACTGCAGATGCTAGTTTATACCGACAATAAACACAAAACTCAGCGGGTCAGGCAGGATCTCTGGAGAACATGAATAGGTGACGTTTCGGGTTGGGACACTTCTTCAGACTGATTGTAGTGGGAGGGAGAGTGAAAGAAAATAGTGAGAAGAAGGGCAAGACAAAACTCGGCAGAGGTGGACACAGGCATGGGGGATTTTGATAGGCAAATGGTTGGAACAAAGGAACAATCCTCAGTAATGGTGCAAAATTCCTAATATTTGGGCACGGATCTAGAATTGAATTTATTTACTGAGGATTTATTGTGGGTGCAAAAATATGCAACACAGCACTGTCGCCAGAGATGTATTCCGCAAACTTCCATAACTTAAGTGAATGCAGCAAATTGAAAAGCCACTGGCATCAACTTCTAAAACCTGTAGTTTTAAACAGAGTTTAAAATCAGTATTAAAGTGTGGGCATAAAAATAGTAAGATTAAACGAGAACTAACCAGTTTGAAGTTTGATCTGTATTTTATGACGAGTTACGATGAGGGATTACGTGAAGAGCCCGCTCAGCGCGCATGCGCGGCATACTTCAAAGCAGCGGTGTGGAATCACAGATAGACACAGTTATTGAAATAAACATAGTAAAGAAAAGGAGACATCAGTTATCAGTTTGACCCATATTATTGAGGGTGGGAGCGGAGGGCACGTAATCCCTCATCATAACTCCTCATAAAATACAGATCAAACTTCAAACTGGTAAGTTCTCGTTTAATCTTACTATTTTACTTCGGAGTCACGTGAGTGACTACGTGAAGATTTTAAAGCTCTGTGATTTCAAACCGTGTAACAGTTATTACTTCACTCACTGCCGAAGTTCTTGAGGGAGGAAGTGTGTTATCGTAATCAACCAATGAATCTGTTTGTAGAAAAAACACAAAGGTATTTATTAACAATAACAACAAAAATTAAATTGCTCCCCCGGGCTTAAATTAAATATTTGCAGTCTGTAAAATCTTTTCTGCAAATAAAACAGGTTTTGCCAACGGCTTGTTATAAAAAGTTCTGAACGTTGTTTCCCCCGACCATCCTGCTGTAGTCAGGATGTGGTCTATCGGCACGTCCATTCTTTTAGCCGTCGAAATGGATGCTGCCCTGGTGGAGTGAGATTTGTACATGTTAGTGTTTATCCCAGCAGCATTTAGCACCTGCTTGAGCCATCTCGAAATGGTTTGGCTCGTCACCCGACCATAAGGTTTTTTATGACTGACCCACAAGGCTTTTTCACTCCCTCGAATATTTTTGGTTGTGTCTATGTAGGACAGTAGGTGGGTCATGGCACATAACCGTGGTTCTGGCGGGTAAGCCCGGAATTCCACGACTGGATTAGGTGTTCCTGGTCTGCTCTGTTTGATCAGTCCCTGGATAATGAAAGAGATCTGGTCTGGAGCTGTGATCATGTTGTCCAGTCGCAATAGGTGTAGTGACTGGACCCTCTGTACAGATACAAGTGCCATCAACATGAGTGTTTTGAGCGTAGATTGTTCCAGGTTGAGGGATCTGGCTGGTGGCCATCCCCTGAGGTATGTCAGGACCACACTGACATCCCATATATGGGTGTACCTTGGTCTAGGGGGGTTAGAGTTGTAAATACCCTTCATTAGTTTGACCACCAGCGGGTGGGACCCCATGGCCTGTTGTCCTGGAGCTTGTTTTAAATAGACAGACAGGGCACTTCTAGCTGTGTTGATGGCACTGTAGCTGAGTCCTTCATCGTGGTGAAGGTTCGCCAGGAATTCCAGTATATGTTGGTAACTGTAGCGGTTGTGTAGGTGGTCCCTGTATCCAAGCAGTACTTCTCCCACTTTTTGATGCTGGACAAGTACTGTTTTCTTGTGGATGTTCGGAGGGATGTCGTGGAGTAATGGGAACCATGGCTGTGTAGGCCAGTCGGGTACTATCAAAATACCTGAAGCAGAGTCCATTTGTATTTTGCGTAGTACCCGGCTGATGAGGCAGAAGGGAGGAAATGCACAGAAGAAGAAATTTCCCCAATCCAGTGCGAACGCATCTACCGCTGCTGCCTCAGGGTCTGGTTCCCAAGCGACATACATAGGTACCTGGTGATTTAGCCTTGATGCAAATAAGTCGATATCTGGCGTGCCATATTGCTTAATAATCTTTGCAAACACTTTGGGGTTTAACATCCATTCGGTGTTGTCATTAAATTTGCGTGACCTGGTGTCTGCCACTGTATTTAGCTTACCTGGGAGGTAAGTTGCTGATAGCCAAATATGTCTTTCGACACACCATTGCCAAATTGTGTTGACCAATTTGTTGCATGATATCGATTTTATGCCGCCCATATGGTTAATGTAGGCCACCACCGTAGTATTGTCTATTTGTAACCGTACATGCAAGTGATGCATATTGGATGCATATGCTTTTAAACCATAAAAGGCACCCAACATCTCTAGATAGTTAATGCCCAGTGTAAGTAGTAATGATGACTCTAGGTTAGTCCATCTACCACCTGTGCTGGATATGGAGTTAGTCGCTCCCCAGCCCTGCGCACTGGCATCTGTTTGGATAACTAAAGTAGGGTTAATGATGATGATAGGGCTGAAACTATGCCAAACGTTTTCTGCCCACCACTGTAGCTCTGATATTGCTTCAGTGGGTAATTTCATGGTACGATCATAATGACCTGCATGTCGTTTTAGTGCCTGTACCTTTGCTCTTTGTAAGTTTTGATAGTGCAAAGGTCCAAATTGTGTAACCGGAAATGCTGCTACCATTTCCCCAATTACTCTTGTTACTTGTCGAATAGTTGGTCGCTCGTTGACCATTAAATTGTTGCATGATTGTGCCAATTCAGTTGTTTTGTCTTTTGGCAAAGTTACAGACATGTGGACTGAATTAATTGTGAAGCCCAAGTAGTCCATGGTTGTGGATGGCTTCAACTTAGATTTATCTGGATGTAAGACAAATCCCAGGGTTTCGAACAACTGTTTGGTAGCTGATACAGCTGATATAGCCAATTCCATGGTCTTGTCTACTATTAATATATCATCAAGATATGCCGTGACAATATGTTTTTGTCTTCTTAAAATTGCCAGGGCTGGTTTTAGTATCTTGGTGAATAATCTTGGGCTGATGTTAACTCATTGGGTAACGCTTTAAACTGCCATAGTTGCCCCATCCAGGTAATTTTCAGGTATCTGCGATGATCCTTGTGAATGGGTACTGAATAGTAAGCATCTTTGAGGTCGATGCTTGCCATGAAGTATCCTTTTGAAATCAGTTGTTTGGCAGTAACAAGCATTTCCATTTTGAAATGTACATACTTAACAAACATATTTAGTGAAGTTAAGTCAATGATGATGCGACATCCACCATCTCTTTTGGTTTTTGTGAATATATTTGATACAAATTCCAAGGGTTCATGTTTTGTTTTTTCGATGATACCCTTTGTGATTAGTGTCACCAGTTCAACTTGTCCCTCTCGTTTTTATTTAACTGAGAGGGAAAAGACCCTCTGGGGTGAATGTTGAACTGGTGGCAATTTTTCTAGTATAAATTGTATTTTGTATACACTAATGCTATTGAGTATATACTTGTCACTCGTGATAGACTCCCATGCTTCCTTAAACAGGTGTAATCTCCCCCCTGTTAGTATTGCGCCCCTACTTTCTATATGCTGGTAGGAACCAGACCCACCTACCTCCATGGTTATGGGTATTTCTTCTGTCTCTTCCCAGACCAGCGAGTCTTGCGCGTTATCTCACGTGGCGGTGATGTTGGGGGTGGTGCATTTTCCGTGGGGTCCGCTCTGGGCCCTTGGTCTAAAAAAGACTTCCGGTGATAAACGCGGACCCCGAGCTTTCACCAGTCCCATATGGTAGACGTCGACTGGTGGACGCGATGGGGTGCTGCCGCTTGGATATTGTTGTTTTGGGTTTGCTCGTCCTGGGGCCTGCCCTCATGTGACCGAAAGTTTTAGAGGCCTCCTCCATATCTTTTACTTTTTTCGTGAGGTCTTTGCCAAAGAGCAGTGTGTCTGGCTCAGTGACTGGGGTTTTGCACAACCCCGCGAATTTTGGATTTAGGGCAGGTCTTATCTTTACGGAGGTTATTTATCTCGAACTGCGTGTTGTGCAACAGTGCGAGAGTGTTTTGTTGGTTTGTGGTCATCTCCGTATTGTCCACAGAACGAGCAATGATGTGATGGCTGACAT
This sequence comes from Amblyraja radiata, assembly GCF_010909765.2. Taxonomy (NCBI): domain Eukaryota; kingdom Metazoa; phylum Chordata; class Chondrichthyes; order Rajiformes; family Rajidae; genus Amblyraja; species Amblyraja radiata. The sequence continues at coordinate 2,187,094 of NC_045968.1, read as the reverse complement.
CAGGAGTTTGTGTATTTTTTGTAACATCTAAAGCCAGGTAGACTTGGCCGTTGTCAATAAGTAAAACGCACAGGTATTTGCTGCTGGCACAAAATTGCTGAGGATCCGCTGCAGTATCAGCTCCTGGTTCCGAATATTTGTCCCGACGTGCCCCCAGATTTGGCTGTTGACAGCCGGCACTTTGAGGGACTCACAATTTTCTGGAGCTGTGTACATTTTTAAGGCCTCATTAACCACCTGCTCCTGTAGGGGCCTGTTGGAGAGGTGGTTAATGCTGGCCGCTAGTTTAGGCTCTAATGGCCTTCCTGCACGTGGGGCTGCCACGTAGCGGTCCACCACACCCAGCAGCTCTTCCTGGTCCTGCACCCCTGGCATACTCCCGACTTCTTCAGCCAGCGTCCCCTCTTCCTGACCAGCCCAGTCCTGGTCACCAAAGCTACCCTCGGGTAAGGAGGAAGCGATGGACAGTGCACAAGACACTGTGGAGGGAGTGCCTGAACTCCCCCTGCGAGAGCGCCCCTCACGCAGCGCGTCTCGCTGGAGCACCTGCTCCAGGAGTCGCTCCAAGCGGCTCATGCGGCTGTCTCTCCCCGTGCGGGTGGAGAGACGTCCCCGTCCGACGAGCCGGAAACCACCGGCCGGACGCTTTTTCGGGTAGCTTTACATCCAGCCCGCTGCTCAGGCGCTAGCGGGACTGGGCTCGGCACGGTGTCGGGGATGGCGGAGCGCCCGGTAAGCGGTCCTACCGCCTGTTGCTGCCCCCCTCCAGATGGAATGCTCCTCCGTTGGAGTCGAGCGGGGGACAGGTTTGTTCAAGATTGTTCTCTGCCTGTAAAACGAAGCAGAAGGCTCTCCTGTGAAAGAAACCCGACCTCAGGGTACTTACCTGACGGTCCGTCTTTCAATCTGTAGCGGGAGCGCCTGACTCCCGATGCGGCCGCTGTTGCACTGCTGAACGCAATGCCGCGCATGCGTGCTGAGCGCGCTCTTCACGTAATCCCTCATCGTGACTCCGAAGTAAAATTACTGATGCAACCACAATTTTTCGAAACGGTCTGTAAATTAGCCTTTGAGATGGACTTAAAGATCAATTGTTTTATCTGAGTTTAATTTAAAAGCTGAATTGACGGAAGGAATGAAATATTGCCCACACACAGATTAAGGTTGGTCAGATTGTAGGAGATGCAGCAGTCTGATCCATCTAGGATTTCTTATGCTGCTTCAGCTTTTATGAGGAGCAATAAATCTGTCACTTTTTTTTCATTTTCCAGTTGTTTTTACTCTCTTTTATAGCGAGGTGTTAATCCATTCTAGAAAAGCAACTGAAACTGCATGAGAACCTGACAAACCTTACAAAGCCACTCAAGAACTAACAAACCTACAGATATGTCACATCAACAGGCATAATAAGGCTTGCTATTAATGCCGCATTTCCCAAGCTCAAAATGCTCCACAGAGAAGAGCAATGTTAAGAGCAATATTCAACCAGTAAAATATCCTGGAGGTGAAGTCAAAGTAGTAACATAGTGAGCCCAGAAATTAATATGTGCATCACAGTTAAGTCATGGAGTCATACAGCATGAAAACAGTCCCTTCAGCCCAGCTCGTCAATGCCGACCAAGGTACCCCATCTAAGTGAGTTCCAGTTGCCCACATGGATCAAGGACTGCCAGTGCACAATGTGTTTGATGACAATATTTGAGATCAATATTTCAACAAAATAGAGAGAGTACAGAGGAGATTTAGCACCTAAGTTACAGAGAAAGGTTGAACAAGATAGGTCTTTATTCTTTGGAGCATAGAAGGTTAAGGAGGGATTTGATAGAGGTCTTTAAAATGATGAGAGGGATAGACAGAGTTGACGTGGATAAGCTTTTTCCATTGAAGATTCAAACAAGAGGACATAATTTGAGAATTAAGGGACAAATGTTTAGGGGTAACATGAGGGGGAACTTCTTTACTCAGAGAGTGGTAGCTGTGTGGAATGAGCTTCCAATGGAAGTGGTGGAGGCAGGTTCGATTTTATCATTTAAAAATAAATTGGATAGGTATATGGATGGGAAAGGAATGGAGGGTTATGGTCTGAGTGCAGGTAGATGGGACTAGGTGAGAGTAAGTGTTCGGCATGGACTAGAAGGGCCGAGATGGCCTGTTTCCGTGCTGTAATTGTTATATGGTTATATGGTTATATCATGGGCGGCATGGTGGCGCAGCGGTAGAGTGGCAGCCTTACAGCATCAGAGACCCCGGTTCGATCCTGACTACCGGTGCTGTCTGTTTGGAGTCTGTACGTTCTCCCTGTGACCATATGGGTTTTTCCCGGGATCTCTGCCTTCCTCCCACATTCCAAAGATGTGCAGGTTAATTGGCTTGGTAAAATTGTAAATTGCCGCTAGTGTGTAGGTTAGTGTTAGTGCGCGGGGATCGCTGTTTGGCGCGGACTCGGTGGGCCGTACGTCCTGTTTCTGCGCTGTATCTCTAAATTAAACTAAACTCAATAATAGATAGTCACAAAAAGCTGGAGTAACTCAGCCGGACAGGCAGCATCCCTGGAGAGAAGGAATGGGTGATGTTTTGGGTCAGGACCATTCTTCAGACTTGTCCTAAATCATATGCCTTTGTGTGCAATGAAGTTGGCCTAGCTTACTTAACAAGATGGAAAGTCAATTCACCACTTTGTCCAATATTGTCAAGATGCTAAACAATAAAAACATACCATGGATGCAAGTGTGGAATAAGAAGCAATGAGATAATGAGCAGCTAAATGATTTGAGTTACGGACCCTCCCTGACTTGCGCAATAGATGACTTATGTGAACTCACACTTACGTAAACAATTCTGTACTCAGTCAAGGTAGTTTGTAATTTCCACAACACTGTATGATCACTCAGGTTTACATTGGAAACAAGGTGGCAATGTTTACCCAGAAGGCCGCGCACCGCAGGAAGTTCCTCAATGGTGAGATGGAACTGAAGCCACCAATGGCGGCAGTGCTTACCCAGAAGGCCGTGTTCCCCAGACACAACCGGTTGCCGTGGAGACAGTTAATGGTCTCACCGACAGACGCGATGGATGATGTGGCTTTGGATTATGGAAAATCACCATATGGACAGTTTTGTAGGAGAACATCCCACCCACCTCCCACCGCCACTGGCCTGATACAACAGTCACTGGTACTCCCTCAGTGTTGCTCTCAAGCAAAACCACAGCTTGGTTTTCTGACCACACTAACCGACACACTAGCGACAATTTACAATTTTACCAAGCCAATTAACCTGCACCTAACCTTTGGAATGTGGGAGGAAGGCAGTTCGAATTCAGTCAATCTGAATTGTGGCATTGGTTTGTTCCAAACTCGTTGTGGAAGAATTATTGCATTAATTATGGCTTTGTTAATGGAGATTTGTTTGGCCTTTCACCTTAACTCCATTGATGCATGATCACAATTAAGGAGGAAGTTTAAATTATGGTCCTGTTTAGCCTGCTGCTCAGTCTGTCAACACAATTTCACTCTTGCATTCCAATGGCCATCTCCTATTTCCTTTATTGGTGAAACTGTGATTTGTTTAATTAGATGATAGCCCAGCTGAGGCAGCCACATTGCCAAATGCATTATCTAAGAAATGACTGAGAGCTGGATTGATAAACCACTGCTCAGAAGTTTTGCTGTGAAGCATTTGTGGACAGCATCCAAGCTAATTATTAGATGCATGCTGAGCAGACAATTGCATTCAAAACAATCATTGTTTATTCTTGATTGTAGATATTCTAAATGAAACAAGTTAATTATCATCTAACATTTAGATCATCTTTGGAATCAAATGTTGCCTCTGTGTTAAATTAGATGCGGTTGGCTAGGGCGCATTCGGCAACGGTGCTGTGGGAACGTTTTGGGGAATAATTCCACTGTGAGCCCTCCTGAATGTGTCTCAATTTCTGAGTGGGTTTGCGTAGAGGGGATTACTATCATAAGAAGAAGAGCACGTTATATGACGTTGATACTGTTCTTAACTCAGGGTTGATACTGTTCTTAACTCAGCCCCCCCCCCCACCCCCGGGCTGCCGGGACCATTAGCTTACTTTAGAGATACAGCAAGGAAACAGGCCCTTCAGCCCAACCGAGCCAACCCTGATCACCGTTTACACGACTTCTATGTTATCCCACTTTCCCCTCCACTCCCTACACACTAGAGGCAACTAATCTACAAACCCACACGTCTTTGGAATGTGGGTTGAAACTGGGGCACCGGGAGGAATCCCGTGGGTTTTCCCCAGATATGTTGCATGACCCTCTAGGTTACCCCAGCCTTTTGTGTTTATCTTCAGTTTACACCAGCATCTGCAGTTCCTTCCTACACAAGTCCTGCAATTAGATCCACGCTGAGTTTAGTTTAGTTAAGAGATACAGAGTGTAAAGTCCGCACCGACCAACGATTCCCGCACATTAATATTATCCTACACAAACTAGGGTCAATTTACACTTATATCAGGCAATTAAACGACAAACCTGTACATCTTTGGAGTGTGGGAGGAAACTGAAGATCTCGGCAAAAACCCACGCGGTCATGGGAAGAGCGTGCAAACTCTGTGCAGAGTAGATCAGGATCGAACCCGGCACTGGCGCTGCAAGCGCTGTAAGGCAGCAACTCTACCGCTGCACCACCGTGCCGCCCAGAGAAGGGGAGAAAATATTTATTTTTGCATAGATTTGATTCAGTTGAAATTCCAGTAATTATTTTCTCACCAAATTTAGTTAGATGAATTATTATTGGATTATAAATAGTGTGATATCAACCATTAGAGTACAGACTGCAATAAACATTATCCCAACAAAGAATGCTTTAGCCTGTGACTGATTTATAATCTGAAGAATCACATTGCCTGCCACTGAATGATTCATGGTTAATATTTGCAAGGATGTTTTGGAATTTAAATGTGTCCTATTATGTTTTTCAAAGACAAAGGTGGTACCTGTTGAAAAATGATTCTGCAAATTAAATATTCCACATTATGTGTGGAAAATGTTATTACATTTCACAAGGGTGGTGGTTTTCACACAAAGGGTGGTGGGTGTATGGAACAAGTTGCCAGAGGTAGTTGAGGCAGGGACTATCCCAACGTTTAAGAAACTGTTAGACAGGTACATTAATAGGAGAGGTTTGGAGGGATATGGACCAAACGCAGGCAGGTGGGACTAGTGTAGCTGGGACCAGGGCTGGCGTTAAGCCGATTTGACCGATTGCTCCCAATTGGGCCCCGCACCTAATGGGGGCCCCGCACTAATGTTCAGTATTTCGTACGGAAATACGAATTCTCTTTGTTAAATAAAGATTTTTTTTAATTCGCCATCCGGATTTTTTTTAAACGAACATGCATAACAACCGCTGCACGGCCATCATACACAAACGATTTGTTAACTAGTGCTGTTAGCACTTCTTAACGGTAAGTAGTTAACACCTTGTTATGCGATGTCATGAATCTGCATCTATCCACATTCCTCAGTAAATGTTATAGTGTTTTGAACAAGTATTAATGACGCCGTGTTCAAAAGGGAACTGCAGATGCTGGAATATCGAAGGTACACAAAATTGCTGGGGAAACTCAGCGGGTGCAGCAGCATCTATGGAGCGAAGGAAATAGGCGACGTTTCGGGCCGAAACCCTTCTTCAGACTCATTTAATGACGCCGTGTTCCTTTGAATAAAATTCACGCGGCGTCATTAATACTTGTTTAAAACACAATTACATTACTGAGGAATGTAGATCGATGACACGTTGAGAATTTCATTTAACTCACCATCATGAGTGAGGGCCCCGGACCGCGAGAAGGGGCTTCTTCCTGGTGTGCAGGTTAGTCATTCACCTACCGACCCACGTTGTGTCTCTCTGTCTTTTGCTCACTCCCTCCCTCCCTCTTTCTCTCGCGCTCTCTCTCCCGCTCCCCGTCTCGTCTCTCTCTAGCTCTCCTACTCCCTCTCTATCACCCTGTCCCCTCAGCATTCCCGGAATCATTGACGTTTTGCAGTAGACAAAAATGCTGGAGAAACTCAGCTGGTGAGGCATTCGCCTGGCCCGCTGAGTTCCTCCAGCACTCTGTGTTTTTTGTTTGGCTCTGAAGTTGAAGGTGGCTCAGCGGGACGGGCAGCGGCTCTGGGGAGAGGGTTGTGTTTCTGGTCGAGACCCTTCTTCAGACAATCACAAGTACTCTCACCAACGCGAGTTCAGTTCGGTCTGAAGAAGGGTCTTCTCTCCAGAGTCGCTGCGCTGCCTGTCTGCTGAGTTACTCCAGCTTTATGTCTATCTTCAATTTCAGAGATACAATTTCTCACGGGGGGGCTTATAATGTTTCTAAACCCCTCTGGGACCCTCTGAACACCTCTAAACCCCCTCTAGCCCCCCCTATTTCCCTCTATTCCGCTCTAAACAATTGTAAACACACCTGAACCCATCTGAAGCCCTCTAAACATCTCTAAACCGTTTAAACCCCCTAAGGCCGGCCATGCACGCACACACACAGACGCATACACACAAACACACACACTCAGTCACACAGACACAGAGACACAATCGCATACACTCATAAACACACACACACACACACACACACACACATTCAATCTTTCAAAGTGCCGCTCATTTTATTAGATGTGTGACACTTTCATATAGTTTTTCAAAATTTTAGTATATCAAGCATTTAATGGTTTTTATTGGTTAAAGACGAGCATACTACACAAAATATAAACATACATACATTTTTACTTTTCTAGAGTAGGGGCCCCGCCATCAATTTTCTAATTGGGCCCCGCAATTCCTAGCACCGGCCCTGGCTGGGACATGTCGGCTGGTGTGGGCAAGTTGGGCTAAAGGGCCTGTATCCACACTGTATCGCTGTATGCCTCTATGACATGAATATAATTCTTTAATGAGCGAGGAAGCAGTCTCATGAATGATTACGTTCCTTTCATGCCCTCTCGACTCGCCTAGTCTTTTGCAGCTCTCTGATATTTTGCAGAGCAATCAATCTTTTTTTTATCCCTGGAATTTCAATTCGGATGCTTCTTGCCAGAGCCCCGGTGCTGGGCAGAATCAATTCATTATCTGAAAAGATGAAGCTTCCCAAGAAAACAGCCAGAAACTGCTTTCCAAAAACAAATTGTAATCTCTTCATGAGTGAGTGATGCCTAATCAAAACAAAATGGAGTTACTGGGTTGAAACTTTTTAACATGGAATAAACATACATAATGGAACTGATTATGTGAAGCATGTCAAACAAATCTAAGTGATAGGTTGCCTTCTATAAAAACTTCTTTATGCTGAAGGCAATTGAAAATAAATCTTATTTTTCCAAAAAGTGTTATTTGCTCTGAAGGTAGATTTTAAGCATTCTGTGTTGTTGGTTAAGACATTGTATTTGGCCAGTATCTATCGGATTAAAAATGAATAGTTTTTGACCACTAAATATCTATAATGCCTTACCGTGTTTTGGTATCTTTAGTCCATTCTTCAAGCCCTTGGCCTCACAATCTACCCTCCACGGCCACTTGTTAAAGTATCTTTGAAACACAATGTGAACACAACGAATTGCAGATGCTGGTTTATACTGAAGATAGACACAAAGTGCTGGAGTAACTCAGTGGATCAGACAACATCTCTGGAGAAAAAGGATGGGTGACCTTTCGGTTCGGGTTTGAAGAAGGGTCTCGACCCAAAACGTCACCCATCCGTTTTCTCCAGAGATGTTACCTGACCCGCCGAGTTCCTCCAGCATTTTGTGTCCATCTTTGAAACACATCAAATCAACTACTGATCAATCGGCTATATTCTTTTCCATGCCCAATTAACCAAGTTGTTCGTCTCATTGCTGCTTCTGAGATCTTGACATACAAAATTAGCCACCACGTTTCCTTGCATAGCAGTGGTGACAATTTTCAAATAGTTAATTAGCTGTTGCAAAGTGCTTTGTGTCACATTAAAACTGAAATACACAAAATGCTGCAGTAAGTCAACGTTAGGCAGCATCCCTGGGGAACATGAATCGGTGACTTTTCAGGTCGGGACTGATTGCAGGGGTGGGAGGTGTGGGGAAGAAACTGAGGAGAGTGGAGAGGCAGGACAAAGCATGGCAGGTCATAGTTGAACACAGGCAAGGGGGGGATTTGAGGGGCAGGTGGTTGGACAAAGGCCAGATATGAACACACAAAAGGTGTGAGACAAAAGGATTAGAGAGTTTCGAATTGTGAAGTTAGAGGATTGACGAGATGTGAGTTCTGTAGCTAGGGGAAGGTATATAGGTGCAAGGGGAAGGGAGGGAAGGTCAGGAGGGCTCAGGGGAAGCGAGGGAGAGGGAAAGAAGTGGGGGGGGGGGGGGTTTCAGGGGGTGTGATTTGTGGAGGTTATCTAAAGTTGGAGAACTTACCTTGGTAAACCATCTTCTGCAGATCCATGTTTCCACGAGGTTATTAAAATATTCATTTAATTCCAGTTTCTTTTCCATTCTCCTTCTCTCTATTTCCCAGGAATTATTTTTTCTTTGCCCTGCTTATGCTTTCCTCTTTCTACTTTCTGAGCTGATCAGCTCAGGGTGTATCAAGCAGCAGCGATCTGAATCTATCTGGATTCTGCTGAGATGTACCACCTACAGCAGGCCCCTCAAACAGTGCAGCACAATTCATTAGACTGATGAATTAGAATGGCAGAACTGCCAGGAGGACGGCACAGTGGGGCAGTGGTAGAGTTGCTGCCTAACAGTGCTTGCAGCGCCGGTACCCTGGTTCGATCCCGACCACCAGGTGCTGTCTGTATGGAGTTTGCATGAACTCTCCGTGACTACGTCGGTTTTCTCTGAGATCTTCGGTTTCCTCCCACACTCCCAAGACGTACAGGTATGTAGGTTAATTGGCTTGGTGTATGTGCAAATTGTCCCTAGTGTGTGTAGGCTAGTGTCAGTGTGCGGGGATCGCTGGTCAGCGCGAACTCGATGGGCCAACTGGCCTGCTTCCGCGCTGGTGAAAAATTAGGTTGACTGCAGTTAAGAAGAGGGATCTTGTTAAAACATAGAAAATTCTGACAGAGCTGGAGGGATTGGATGCAGCTTGATTTTTTTTCTGGCTGGGGTTAGGGGCACTTAGATTGAGATATTATAGCCTCAGAATATGAGAAATATCAATTGAGATTGAAATAAGGAGGATTTCTTCTTCATTGAGAGGTGAACCTGTGACATCTTGTATCACAGGAGATAAGGGAGTCTTTAGACTTTTGAGATACAGAGCAGCCACAGGCCCTTCGGCCCACCGAGTCAGTAGCGATCAGCGATCGCCCCACACACCAACACTAGCCACACCAACACACATTTACAATTTTTTTTTACCCAAGCCAATTAACCTACAAACATGTACATCTTTGGAGTATGGGAGGAAACTGGAGCACCCGGGGAGAATCCACCAGGTTACGGGGAGAAAGTACAACTTCGTACAGACGGCATCCGTAGTCAGGATCGAACCAGGTTTCACTGGCGCTGTTAGGCAGCAGCTGTCCCAATCACTGAACAGATGGTAAAATCCCAAACCACTCACCCACACAGCCGTCCCCTCATGCATCTACTGCCTCACCTAAGGCAGAGTCTACAGGGCTCACATTCACCTCATCAGCAACAGCAGGCCAAGCCAAGCCAAGCCATTCTCAACCCTTAGAAGAAATGAAGACACCAAGCAGGTGAGAGCCTTAGTGGGAAAGTGACTTTTGACTGGAAAGGTGCAGATTAGGACAGTTGTGATTAGGCTCCATCAGTATAAAATTCAAGCTCAATGCTTCAGCCCTTGCCGCCTTGTAAACTCAGTTGCAGAATGAGTTCCTCTAGCCGTGCTGAGGTTCTTCAAGCTTTGATGCTTCTAGGCAAGGTTAGATGAAGGTACAAAATCAACAAGAATGTTTTGGCTAATAATGAGGGACTTTTTGACGTCAAGGAGTCTGTGCAAATTAATTGGCCTTCAAAGGGATTAATTAGTAGATGTACCCCCTTGAAATGCAGCACGACTGAGCGAATGGCCAGAGGGAGCGCAGGCAGAACGGACACGAGTGAGAGATTGAGAGTGTCACTGACATGAGGACATATTGATCAATGGTATTCAGAGTGCAAATAGGAACCGCAGATTGTTGGTATATAACAAGGTTGACACAAAGTGCTGGAATAACTCAATGGATCTCGCAGCATCTCTGGAGAGAAAGGATGGGTGACTTTTTGGTTTGGGACCCTTCTTTGGACCCGAAACGTCACTCATCCTTTTTCTATAGAGATGCTGCCTGATGCACTGAGTTACTTCAGCATTTTGTATCTATCTTCGGTGTAAACCAGCATCTGCAGTTTCTTTCTACACGTTTTGTCTAGTCCATTATGAAATATTCTCAAGGTGTGCCTACTTTTGAAGAGGTTCTCCTCCTCTCCCCGACTGTCTGAAGAAGGGTCCCGACCCAAAGCTTCACCCATCCTTTTCTCCAGAGATGCTGCCTGACCCGCTGAGCTACTCTTTGTCTCCATCAAGAGTATTCGGAGAACAATCCTTCCATCTCAACCCAGCAGACCATCAATGGATCTTGGGAAGTGTGACAATAATATGCCAATGCCAATTTGTGAAAAACATAGACAAGCAAAAAGTATCCTTAAGAAAATGTTGCCATTTGCAATAGCAGCTGTAAAGTCTGAATGGGCAATGAATGCTTTTCCAGTGATTGTCATGGTCACTATCGCCATGAAATGTTATGCATCTGCCTCTTCCCGGCAGAAGCACTGTGTATTTTCAACAGGCCCAGCTACTCCTGCCATCCATCTGATATGCTGGTGTCAGTGGAACAGCACATTACCCTGGCTGGGGACAGTGGTACTCTTACTCACCACGTGTAGATCCTGGCTCCATGGCCTTCATAAGTTCATAAGGGATAGGAGCAGAATTAGGCCATTAAGCCCATCAAGTCTACGTCATTCAATCATGGCTGATCAATCTCTCCCTCCTAACCCCATTCTCCTGCCTTCTCCTGCCTCCCCATAACCTCTGACAACCATACTAATCAACTAACCAGTCTTATAGTGGTGTGTATGATCTTATAGAGGTGTATAAAATCATGAGAGGAATAGATTGGGTAGAGCCTCTTGTCCCGAGTAGGGGAATCGAGGATCAGAGGACATAGGTTTAAGGTGAGAGGGAAAAGATTTAATAGGAATCTGAGGGGTAACATTTTCATGCAAACGGTGGTGGATGCATGGAATGAGCTGCCAGAGGAGGTAGTTGAGGCAGGGACTATCCCAAACTTTAAGAAGCAGTTAGACAGGTACATGAATAAGACAGGCTAGGAGGGATATGGGCCAAACGCAGGCAGGTGGGTCTAGTATAGCTGGGACATGTTGGGCGGTGAAGGGCAAGTTGGGCTGAAGGACCTGTTTCCACGCAGTGTGACTCTATGTCTCGAAGCAAACCCTCTAAATGACGTGCTGTGCCAGTCTTAGACCGCGTGTGTGGGAAGGCTAAAGCAAGGGTTGGTATTTTGCTTTCTTGGCTCTGGTGACTGTTTGGCCATTTCTTGACAATCTGAAAAAAAAAGGCTGCCAAGAAAAAAATGATGGGGTGAGAGGAAGAAATGGAAGCTTCAGTTTGCGCTTGCAAGCAGAAGAAATTGTGGGGTGAGAGAATAATATGTTATTACAAAGCTGTCATTTTCAGGCACTTCAGTCTGGCAATGACTTGAGCAACAATTGTTTTGAGTTAGGCCCAAGAACTGTCTCTGCCACACCATGCCACTCATTCTGTCTCCTACCCGTTTGCCGATCCCTATGCCTTTAAAAGATTTTATAAAATATATAATTGTTACTTTTTTTGCATACATTATCTTTCATTCATTATTTAGTTTATTTTTTAGTTTAGTTTAGAGGTACAGCGCGGAAACAGGCCCTTTGGCCCACCATGTCTGCGCCGACCAGCAATCCCCGCACATTAACACTATCTTACACCCACTAGGGACAGTTTTTAATTTACCAAGCCAATGAATCTACAAACCTGTACATCTTTGGAGAGTGGGAGGAAATCGAAGATCTCGGAGAAAACCCAAGCAGGTCACGGGGAGAACGTACAAACTCCGTACAGACAGCGCCCGTAGTCGGGATCGAACCCAGGTCTCCGGTGCTGCGTTCTCTGTAAGGCAGCAACTCTACCGCTGCGCCACCATGATCGCTCTATATCATCATCTATATCTCTCGTTTCCCTTATCCCTAATCAGTCTGAAGAAGGGTCTCATCCCGAAACGTCCCCCATTCCCTCTCTCCAGAGATGCTGGCTGTCCCACTGAGTTACTTAAGCTTTTTGTGCCTATCTTCGTTTTAAACTCACATCTGCAGTTCCTTTATACCTACAAACGATTCTTAATATTTAGACTCTGATAGATCTGTAACAGGAAGGAGAGAGGTGGATAGAGGATGGCATTATTAAGACTGACCCTAAACTCACCATTGTCCATTACTGTTATTTAGATTAAAAGTAACTCCAGTGTCAGGTACAACAACACAATACTCCCAGACAATTCTATGTGACAATTTTCATGGTAATGGCAGGAACGCTTTAATCATAAATATTTGATTAGCTTCATGATGCATGGTTTATGGTACTTCACAATGTCTTACATTTTTAATTTTGTTTATAAAAGCAGATATTACATTCATAAATTCCCTTGATAATGTGAAGCTTTATAACTTTGTAAAGCAAGTGTTTGATAGCTCACACAAGATGATGTCAAATTATTTTAACAGAATAATAAATACGTTTGTTTCAATGGACGACATGGTTTTTCATCAATGTAATTTGAAATAAGGAAGTGTATTAATTGGAAGATGGTCTGCATTGCCTAAAGCAATTTTGGTAATAATGTGTTGCCTTATTTTGGCTTGAACTGTGTGGTGTTTGCACGTGCCTCCCTGTGACCTCGTGGGTTTCCTCCATTGCGCTGGTTTCCCCCACATACGAAGATGTGGTTTGTAGGTTAATTGACTTCTGTAAACTGCCCCTAGTGTGTAGACAAATAATAATAATAATGGATGGGATTTATATAGCGCCTTTCTAATACTCAAGGCGCTTTACATCGCATTATTTATTCACTCCTCAGTCACACTCGGTGGTGGTAAGCTACTTCTGTAGCCACAGCTGCCCTGGGGCAGACTGACGGAAGCGTGGCTGCCAATCTGCGCCTACGGCCCCTCCGACCACCACCAATCACTCACACACATTCACACACATTCACACACAGGCAAAGGTGGGTGAAGTGTCTTGCCCAAGGACACAACGACAGTATGCACTCCAAGCGGGATTCGAACCGGCTACCTTCCAGTTGCCAGCCGAACACTTAGCCCATTGTGCCATCTGTCGTCCCGAGTGCTGGAGTAACTCAGGCAGCTTCTCCAGAAAGGAGGAATGGGTGACGTTTCGGGTCGAGACCCTTCAGATTGAGAGTCAGAGAGAGGAGAGGGAATCTAGAGGTATAGAAGGGTAAAGGGCCTGTCCCACTTACGTGTCCTTAGCACACAAATTACACGACCTCGTAATTTGAAGGAGAAGGAATGGATGACGTTTCGGGTCGAGACTCTTCTTCAGTCTGAAAAGAAGGGTCTTGACCCGAAACGTCGCCCATTGCTTCTCTCCAGAGATGCTGTTGGTCCCGCTGAGTTACTCCTGCATTTTGTGTCCATCTTCAATTTTCATGGCCCCGCTCTGGGAGTAGAAGTGGGGGCGGATCCGGACCGCAACGGCCGTGAGCCCCAGGCCGAGTTCGGCGATCGTTTGCCTGCTTCTGCTGCTGTTGGAGGTGAGACGTTGCGTCACGCCAGGGTCTTGGGCCTGTCTCACTTTGGTCGTCAGTTCCGCGACAGGCCATTGGCGCGCAAAGATTTCGTTCACTACAAACATTTCGGAACCCCGCGCGATGTCGGGATCGGCCCCGCACAACTACATACCCCTCCGCGCTTCTAAGTGGGACCGGCCCCGCGCGGCCTTACGGTGCCAGTACGCCTCAAGCGACCACGAGTCGCGTAATTTGCCAGCCAAGGACGCATAAGTGGGACAGGCCCTTTAGGTGTGAAAACGACAGATCAAAGCTGATGATAATAAGGAAATATAAAATGGTTCATTGTTAGGATGTGCAGCAGAAGAGCCGCTGAGTCACAGCATCAGAGACCCCGGTTCGATCCTGAATCCAGGTGCTCTCTGTGGAGAGCTTTTGACCTTCTCCCTGAGACCCTGTGGGTGCTCCGGTCTCCTCCTATATTCCAAACACGTGCAGGTTTGCAGGTTAATTGACTTCTGTAAATTACTCCTAGTGTGTAGGATGCAAAAGTGGGATAGCATCGAACAAGTGTACAGGAGATTGATGGTGGGCCATAGGGCCTGTTCTATGCTCTGTTTCCAAACAAAACAAAATATGCCTTGATGTTTCTCAAATGCAAACCAGCCATTAAATATCCTCTGTCCTTGAGACTCTTGAAAGGCGCCCATAAATAAAATTTATTATTATTATTAAAAGTGCTGGAGAAACCCAGCGGGTGCAGCAGCATCTATGGGGCGAAGGAAATTGCCTATTTCCCGAAACGTTGCCTATTTCCTTCGCTCCATAGATGCTGCTGCACCCGCTGAGTTTCTCCAGCACTTTTGTCTACCTTTGATTTTCCAGCATCTGCAGTTCCTTATTAAACATCAAATCTCTTCTGTTTATTTATATATTTTACTTTATGAACTTCTCCAAGATGTTTCAATGGATTTTCATCACCAACGCAAAGAATAATTCACATGAATCAATCCCAATTCTGTTTCTGAAGAAGAGTCTCGACCCGAAACGTCGCCAATTCCATCTCTCCATAGATGCTGCCTCACCCGCTGAGTTTCTCCAGCATTTTTGTCTACCTTCTGACAATCATGTCATTTGCTTGCGATTTGTTTACGAATCAGTTATATTGTTTTGCCTTCGTGAATGCAATTAAAATAATAGACAATAGACAATAGACAATAGGTGCAGGAGTAGGCCATTCGGCCCTTCGAGCCAGCACCGCCATTCAATGTGATCATGGCTGATCATCCCCAATCAGTACCCCGTTCCTGCCTTCTCCCCATATCCCCTGACTATGCTATTTTTAAGAGCCCTATCTAACTCTCTCGTGAAAGCATCCAGAGAACCTGCCTCCACCACCCTCTGAGGCAGAGAATTCCACAGACTCACAACTCTCTGTGAGAAAAAGTGTTTCCTCATCTCCGTTCTTAATAGCTTACCCCTTATTCTTAAACTGTGGCCTATGGTTCTGGACTCCCCCAACATCGGGAACATGTTTCCTGCCTCTAGCGTGTTCAAACCCTTAACAATTTTATATGTTTCATTAAGATAACCTCTCATCCTTTTAAACTCCAGAGTGTACAAGCCCAGCCGCTCCATTCTCTCAGCATATGACAGTCCCGCCATCCCGGGAATTAACCTTGTCAACCTACGCTGTGCTCCCTCAATAGCACAAATGTCCTTCCTCAAATTTGGGAACCAAAACTGCACACAATATTCCAGGTGTGGTCTCACTAGGGCTCTGTACAACTGCAGAAGGACCTCTTTGCTCCTATATTCTATTCCTCTTGTTATAAAGGCCAACATGCCATTCGCTTTCTTCACTGCCTGCTGTACCTGCATGCTTACTTTCATAGACTGATGTACAAGGCCCCCCAGATCCCGCTGTACTTCCCCTTTTCCCAACTTGACGCCATTTAGATAGTAATCTGCCTTCCTGTTTTTGATTCCAAAGTGGATAACCTCACATATATCCACATTAAACTTCAATGCCATGCATCTGCCCACTCACCCAACCTGTCCAAGTCACTCTGCATTCTCCTAGCATTCACCTCACAGTTCACACTGCCACCCAGCTTTGTGTCATCTGCAAATTTGCTAATGTTACTTTGAATCCCTTCATCCAAATCATTGATGTATATTGTAAATAGCTGTAGTCCCAGCACCGAGCCTTGCGGTACCCCACTAGTCACTGCCTGCCATTCTGAAAGGGACCCGTTAATCCCTACTCTTTGTTTCCTGTCTGCCAACCAATTTTCTATCCATGTCAGCACTCTACCCCCAATATCATGTGCCCTAATTTTCCCCACTAATCTGTGTGGGACCTTATCAAATGATTAGTACATTATCGTGAATTCAGTGAGTTATTTCAAACATACTTTTGTTGTGATAATCTAATTGAGGAGATGTTTCTTGATCCATCGTCCAAACTAATTGTGTGAAGGATTATTTTTATGAGTTGTCTACATAGATTGTCTGAGTTACAATTGTGAGGTAACGTTATTTGATTTGGATTCATTGGAAAAGTAGTCTCTCATCCTGTTCAATATTTTTTACAGAATCTGAAAATTCTGAGAATCTTTTAGAATGATCATGCCTCTGTAACCTGTTTTAGGGCAAATATAATTACAGTGTTATTCACGTAATCCTTAATTCTATATTACTAAATCTCTGTTCTTGACCGGTTTTGGCCATCTATGCTGCGATTTCCGCGAGAACGCCGCCACCTACGGCCGTCATTTTTTGCCACCTCGCTCAGAGCCCCCATCCGCCGCATGTGTGCCGAGGATTTTTCCCGTCGATTAAAAATTACAGAGATATTAATGTTTTGACAAACTTCCCCATTCTCTCTGCTGCCCCTGCTGGAGGGAGGGGGAGGGACTATAACACCAGGAAGTGGTGTGCCTCAATCAGTCTCTGCAAGTGGTGTGCCTCAATCAGTCTCTGCAAGTGGTGTGCCTCAATCAGCTCTGAATAACACTGAACAAATGTCTCCACAGCTGTGAGTACCCATAATGTGGTTTGAAAATGAAAATATGGTTAGTTTGAGGGGAAAAAAGCACTGCCTGCAAATGGTTGTTTCGGTTGAAGTAAAAAGGCACCCTCTCTCTCTCTCTCTCTCTCTCCCCACATCTCTCTCTCCCTATCCCTCTCTCTTTCTCTCTTTCTCTCTCCCCCCTTGTCTCTCTCCCCCCTGTCTCTCTCCCTTTCTCTCTCTCTCCCTTTCTTTCTCTCTCTCTCTCTCTCTCCCCTCCACTCTCTCCCTCCCCTCTCCCCATCGCCCCCCCTCCCCTCTCCTCCCTCCTCTCTCCCCCCCCTCTCCTCTCCCCTCCCCCCCTCTCCGCCCCCCCCATCCCCCCTCACCCCCCTCTCAGCAACCCTCTCTCTCCCCCTCACTCTCATCCTCTCTCTTTCCTCCCCTCCTCCCCTCCTCCCCCACCTTTCCCCCCCTCACCCACCCTCCCTCTTCTCCTCCTCTCCACCCCCCATCCCTCTGGCCCCTCTCTGTGTCTCTGTCTCTCTCCCTGTCTCTGCCCCTTCTCTCTCTGCCCTCACTCTCTAACCCCCCCCCCCCTCCCTCTCTAGATGTGACTGCAAGTTGGGGGCTATGCATCAGTGGATAGGGTGGTTATGGGGTTAAAGAAGCAAATTAATGATATTAATATAATATCAAGGGGGTTAATTAGCGTGAGTGTGGGGGGGGGGGGGGGAGATGGTAAGTGTGTGTGACGCTGCATGCCGGCTCCCCCCCCCCACAACCGCACGTTGGGGGGAACAGACCCAACGGGTCTGCACTTGGTCTAGTTCACTATATTTGTGAGTGGTAATAACAAGAAAAATCAAAATGTGGGAGGCAGACAATGAATCAATTTCTGAATGCACAAGGCGAGCTGTCATCAGGTATTGTCTTCTCTTTGACTGGATAGCACGCACACAAAAAATCCCCCTCACTGTACCTCAGTACACTTGACAATAATAAACTAAATAGAAACTATCGAATAAGCTGCGGACTACTTCTGTAACACAAATGTTGACCCCGACTTTTTCTACAGGTTTTACCAACTAAATAACTTCATTCACAAATTTTGTTGAAGGTTGCTGTCCAACAAAAGTAGGTGTTCAATGCAGAATGAGTATATATTTATCCAGTTTATCTTTCCCAATGACAAGTTTGAAATAAAATGTGAATAAATTTGCTGCCTGACATTACCACAAGTGTGTATTTGATTGGAGCATGTGCCGCTGTGCTCTTCGTAAATTTATAAGTTACTAGACTAAGTGGGACCCGTTGGGTCCCAGCATCACACAGGAGGGCTGGTCATCCAACGCAATATTCCACCTCTCCACCAATTCTAATATTGGTGGCCAGTTGGGGGGGGGGGGGGGGGGGGGGCTAGTATGGGGGTTGTGGGCTGAAGGGACTGGTTTCCAGAGGGCTAGTATGCAAATTGTGCGCCAAATGGATTCTTGGGCTGGCGTCTCAGTCAATCAAGCCTGTTGTGCTGGCAACTCACTCACTCACGGCTGGTGGGCTGGTAGTTGACTCACGGCTAATCCTTGAAATTCTATTTCAAGCAGGGTATAAGGCCACCAAATTCAAGTGCAGTTTCTTACCACTTCTAGCAGGTGCAAGGCCACCAAATTCAAGTGCAGTTTCATACCATTTGAAGTAGGGTGCTAAGTCACTAAAGACAGCGAGTCATGACCTCTCCCTCCTCCATCTTGCAGAGACTGAGCCACACCCACATTTCCGGGTTTTATAACCCCTCCCCCCCACCGGAAAAGGTGTGGCTTTCATGGAGTGATTGACAGGAGAGAGATTCTCAACATTTTTAAAAAACTAATAACACTTTTATTTTTCATTGATGGGAAGAATTCTCTGCACCTGCTCAGCGGAGGGGGACTGAGTAAGATGGCCAAAAATCACAGCCGTAAGTGGTAGCGTTTTATCCAAAATCAATATACAGTGCAAACAGGAAGGAAGTGCATTTACAGTAGTGCCTTTCAACTTCAAGCCAAAGCACCCAAGCCACCATTTGCAGTAAGTAGTGCATTTCAACTTCATGCCACCATTTGCAGTAAGTGGTGCCTTTCAACTTCAAGCCAATGCACCCAAGCCACCATTTGCAGTAAGTAATGCCTTTCAACTTCAAGCCAAAGCAACCAAGCCACCATTAGCAGTAATAGTGCCTTTCAACTTCATGCTACCATTAGCAGTAAATAGTGCCTTTCAACTTCAAGCCAATGCACCCAAGCCACCATTTGCAGTAAGTAGTGCCTTTTCTACTTCAAGCCAAAGCTCCCAAGCCACCATTTGCAGTAAGTAGTGCCTTTCAACTTAATGCCAAAGCATCCAAGCTACAATTTGCAGTTAGTGCCTTTCAACTTCAAGCCAAAGCAACCAAGCCACCATTTGCAGTAATAGTGCCTTTCAACTTCAAGCCAAAGCTCCCAAGCCACCATTTGCAGTAAGTAGTGCCTTTTGTATTGTATTGTATTGTATTGTATTCAAATTTATTGTCATTGTCTCAATTAGAGACAACGAAATGAATTTTCCTTACAGGCAGTATCATAAAAATAAATAAATAATAAATAATAAAACATATTAAAAATAAAATTGAATTAAAAAAAAGAAAAGCACAAACACAGAAAGTCCACGACACAACATAACACAGTGGCACCAAGGTGAGGAAGGCACCATAGTCCAGCCAGCCTCCCCTCCGATCTTCCCAGATGTTCATCCGTGGTCTGGGCCTTCCGAGCACCCGCAGTCGCCGCACCGGACGGCCCGATGTTCAGGCCCTCATGCCGGGCTGGTGGAACGCCGACGCCGATCCCCGACGGTGAACATCCTCCTCCTCAGCGGCCCGGACCTCCTGATCAGCCGCCTCCCGCAGCCGGAGTCCGCAGCTCCCGAGTCCGCAGGCCGAGTCGGGCGGAGTCGCAGGACCCCGCGTTGTTGATCAGCGCCACCCGCGTTGGGAGCTCCGCAAACCGCAGCTCCATGATGTCGGTGCAGCAGGTCCAGCACTCCGGGCTCCAGATGGCGATCCCCGGTAAAGCATCGCCAGCCCCGCGATGTTACAGCGCTGTCCCGCCGCTGCTGGAGCTCTGGTCGATCCCGGCAGGAAACGCCGCGCCAATCCAGTAGGTAGGCCGCTGGGGGGGTGAGGACGCGACTTGAATAATAGTCGCGTCCTCTCCAGGAAGCGACCGAAGGACGGTATCTCCCTTACCGTGCCCTCTTCCCCCACATAAAGACATTTAAAAAAACATAAAAAACACACTTTAACATAACTAAAAAAACAAAAAAACAAAAAGATACCGGGCTGAAGGTGGAGGCTGCTGGCACCAGTGCCACCGGAAGTACAACGTCATGCCACCATTTGCAGTAAGTAGTGCCTTTCAATTTCAAGACACACCCAAGCCAAGCCAACCAGAGGGGGGGGAGAGGGAGGGGGGGGGGGGAGGGAGGGGGGAGGGGGGGGGGGAGAGGGGGGGTGGTGGGGGGGGGGGGAGATGGAGCTTTCTGGAGTGCTAGTATAAACCATTTTAGAACTAATAGACATTTTTTTTGCAAGC
Organism: Amblyraja radiata; assembly: GCF_010909765.2. Classification (NCBI taxonomy): domain Eukaryota; kingdom Metazoa; phylum Chordata; class Chondrichthyes; order Rajiformes; family Rajidae; genus Amblyraja; species Amblyraja radiata. The sequence goes on along the minus strand of NC_045968.1, from coordinate 2,166,658 downwards.
TTTAGAACCAATAGACATTTTTTTGCAAGCATTAGAACCAATAGACATTTTTTGCAAGCTTTAGAACCAATAGAGACACTTTTTGCAAGCTTTAGAACCAATAGACATTTTTTTTGCAAGCTTTAGAACCAATAGAGACACTTTTTGCAAGCTTTCGAACCAATAGACATTTTTTGCAAGCTTTAGAACCAATAGATATTTTTTGCAAGCTTTAGAACCAATAGAGACACTTTTTGCAAGCTTTAGAACCAATAGACATTTTTTGAAAGCTTTAGAACCAATAGACATTTTTTTGCAAGCTTTAGAACCAATAGACACATTCTGCAAGCATTTTAGAACCACTAAGGTCACTTACATTTGAGTAGACATGTGTTCAGTGTTATTCACAGCTCAGAGAAACGTGACCCTCTGCCTTCCTCCATCTTGAAGAGACAGTGTGGCACACCACGTCCTGTATTATAGTCCCTCCCCCCAGCCGCCTGCGGGGGCAGCAGAGAGAATGGGAAGTTTTGTAAAAACATTAATATCTCTGTCATTTTTAATCGACGGGAAAAATCCTCAGCACACATGCGGCGGAGGGGGGCTCTGAGCAAGGTGGCCAAAAATGACAGCCGTAGGTGGCGGCGTTCTCTCGGAAATCGCAGCACAGATGGCCAAAACCGGTCAAGAACAGACTTTTAGTAATATAGATAGGAGCAGAGTTAGGCCATTCAGCCCATCAAGTCTACTGTGTTATTCAATCTTGGCTGATGTATCTTTCTCTCTCCACCCTCTCATCTTCTTGCCTTCACTTGTTGTCAAGACTGATGTCCCAGACATAGCCTGTTCCCATTAGTCAATCAAAGGAACAAGTAAATATTTGGAACATTAAGCTTAAGAACCATTCCATTCTGCTATATTAAATATCCACAAAAGTTTGGTGTCCCAATGAGTTGATGTAATAAACTAAACTAAACTAAAGCTGACTAACAACTGAATCATCCTACCACAACCAGAGAGCAGTGCTGAACTACTATCTACCTCATTGGTGATCCTCCAACTACCCTTGATTGGAGTTTGCTGGCTTTGCCTTACACAAAACATTATTCCCTTATCATGGATCTATACACTGTAAATGGCACAATTGTAGACATGTTTTGTCTTTCTGCTGACTGGTTAGCAGGCAACAAAAACTTTTCACTGTAACACGTGACAATAAACTAAACTAACTTTAAGGGTTTCGACCCGAAACATTGCCTATTTCCTTCACTCCATAGATGCTGCCTCACCCACTGAGTTTCTCCAGCATTTTTGTTTACCAGTTCATAATTTCCTCTTTTAAATAGGCACATACAGAAGCAGAGAATGGAGAGATATGGAGATTGTGGAGGAAGCTTATCTTTACATCATGTTTGGCAGTGACATAATGGGCCGAATGGCCTGTTCCTGTGGTGTACTGTTTCTATGTTCTATATTCTGTGGTTAGATGACAAGAAGCAAATATCGGCAAGATATACAGATTTGTCAGATTATTGTCAGCCTCCTGCCATGTGTGGGTGTTACAGTAAATCACAGAAATACCCAATGTTATATTTTTCAAATTTCTATTAAGCTTTCATTTCAATAATTCAATCATACTTTATTGTCACATCTGCCTAGATACATCGGAATTGTGTGTTTTGCACACAATCCTGTAAAATCGTGTTATTCATAAGACAAGACATTGCCTTCCATCACAGTGAGGGGGAGATTCACTGTGATGGATGTCTGTGTGAATTGAGTTGGTTGTGTGTCTTGTAAAATTGTTTCTTTTTGTTGTATGGCTGCAGAAACCAAAGTTCCTAACGGAAAAATAAAGTTCATTGAATAATTACATATAAGTACAAGAGTGCAACGATTGTGGTGTAAAAACAGTCGGTTTCCACTGAGGCAGTACATCTATTGAATATTTTTTAAAGGAATTTGCAGCGATTCCAAGTTGAATGGCCTTCCATTTCTCCCTGTATGTGTCACCAAGTTCAGGAATCTCTTATTAATGATAAGCCCTGAAGTTATTGGTGGCCACTCACTGATGGTTTCCCAACTGTGCTCTGACAATGGACTCCTCTTTGAATCTAGCGAAGAAGTGCAAATTCACAGCAGACCACCGCATCTACACTGGGGTTTCTGAATGTGCGTTGAATCAGACCTGGACACGTGAACAAAACTCAATCACTTTGTTGGAAAGAACAACAATGACAAGAGATAAATTAATTCAGTTGAGTTTAGTTTAAAAAAAGAAACGTATTTGGGCCCGGCTTCCAAGATGGCGCCCAACACAGGCGGCTATTTGCATGCTAGCCACAGAGGTAGATCTACAATGACATATACAGTATGTATTACAATCGCTCTACACTCTTCAATCTCTCCTCTCCTACAGCAACATTTCTTTCTTTGTCCTTGATCGGACTTTGCTGGCTTTACCTTGCACTAAACGTTATTCCCTTCTCATGAATTGATACACTGTGAATAACTAGTGTAGACAAAGTTGGAAGTTGCCGTCATTGTTTCAGCACTTCTCCACAGGGCTGGAGAGGTTGCAGTTAACAGCTGTCTAGACCATGGTCACTGGGTGGCATTGGGTGAGTTGGTGTGCATTAGTTGTTTGTGAAACAGCCTTGCTATCAGATGTATTGGACAATCTCTCCCTTTGTTAAATAAGTGTTCAATGATACCCAAAGTTCTAATTACTGCTTAGCAAACTAACTTCATCGCTGTGGATTATAATTTCTTCACATGAATGTTTCTAAATGCAGGATGAAATAAAATGAATATATTTCAGTTTATTTATGATATTTGTGTTTGTACTTAATAATTGTAAATTCTCATCATTGTTCAGTGCCAGATGTAGATCAGCTGACACCTAGAGCAGCGGATGCAATAGATGTGTTTGGAGGAAGTGCAGGTGAACCTCTGCCGCACCTGGAAAGACAGTTTGGGTCCTTGAATGGAGTCAAGGGGGGAGGTAAAGCGACAAGTGTAGCATTTCCTGCGGTTGCAAGGGAAAGTGCCAGGAGAGGGGGTGGTTTGGGTGGGAAGGGACAAATTGACCAGGGAGTTACGGAGGGAGCGGTCTCTGCGGAAAGCAGACAGTGGAGGAGATGGGAAAATGTGGCCAGTGGTGGGGTCACGTTGGAGGTGGCGAAAATGTTGGAGGATTATTTGTTGTATGTGACGACTGGTAGGGTGGAAGGTGAGGACAAGGGGGACTGTGCCCTTGTTACGAGTGGGGGGGATGGTGAATGAGAGCATAGTTACGGGATATAGAAGAGACCTTGGCGAGAGCCTCATCTATAATAGAAGAGGGGAACCCCCGTTCCCTAAAGAATAAGCACATCTCCGATGCCCTGGTGTGGAACACCTCATCCTGGGTGCAGATGCGGCGTAGACGGAGGAATTGGGAGTAGGGGATGGAGTCCTTACAGGAAGTAGGGTGGGAAGAAGTGTAGTCCAGATAGCCGTGGGAGTCAGTGGGTTTATAGTGGATGTCGGTCAGTAGTCTATCACCTGCGATGGAGATATTGAGGTCTAGAAACGGTAGGGAGATGTCGGAAATGGTCCAGGTGTATTTGAGTTCCAGATGAAAGTTAGTGGTGAAATGGATGGTCAGTGAGTTGTGTGTGGGTGCAGGAGGTAGCACCAATGCAGTCGTCGATGTAGCGGAGGTAGAGTTTGGGGATAGGGCCCTGGTCCGTCTCGAACAAGAGCTTTCGAGGCCCGCTGCCCGCTCGCAGTCAGCCCCGTCCGCACCGCCTGCTCACCGAGTTCAAGTAAGCCCTCTCCCTCTCTCTCCAACCCCTAACCCCTCCTCTCCCCCTCCACTCTCCTCTCCCACCTCCCCTCTCCTCTCCCCACTCCCCCTCCTCTCCCCACTCCCCCTCCTCTCCCCACTCCCCCTCCTCTCCCCCACTACCCCACTCTCCTCCTCTTTCCCCTTTCTCCCCTCTCCTTCCCCCTCTACAACCCCCCTCTCATCCCCCCTCTCCCCCCTCCCTCCACCACTCTCCCCCTCTTCTCCCTCCCCCCCCTTTCCCTCTCTCTCTCTCTCTTTCTCTGCCCCACTCTCTTCCTCTCAAGATAGGGCAAGGATGGGGTAAAAGGTGCTAATGAATAATATATTAATATAATATCAAGGGGGGTGGTTAGTTAGTGTGTGTTTGTAGGGGTGGTTAGCGTGTTTGTGGGGGGGGAGGGTGTGTGGTCAGTGTGTGTGATGTTGCAGTCCCCCCTCCCCCCCCCCCCCCCCCCCCCCCCCCCCCACCGCAATGGGACGGGACCCAACGGGTCCCCCTTGGCCTTGTATTCTTTAAACCTACAAATGTTCCATCATTCATTATCATTTTTACCAAATCTTCTTGTAACCATCAGTTACATTTGATGGATCCAGAAGCATCTACAATCTTACAGAAGTGATGTTAGCCAAGTGTGACTAATATTCTTTCTTTCAACATATGTTATGAAATATGGAACATAAACCACATTGGACTGCCGGGGTTTGAAATTAGCTTTGATTTATGCTCTATCGTTAATGCCAGGCATCACATTTTTTTGAGGCAACTGATCACTCTTAACTGTTGTCTCAAATTGCAAAGAAGATTTAGTTCCCTGTCATAAAAATGCTATTTGTTCCAATCTTGAACTGATCCAGCAAATGAGGTGAGACTGTGTAGAATTGTAACCCTCTCTTGAAGCTTAAAGCTCAGTACAAAAGCAGCACAAGACGGCAAGGCTATTAACCAAACATTGCTTTCCAACAGAAAAACATTCAACTTAATTTGTTATACGTTTGCTTCTGGTTCCAAAATACAGATTTAGAATGCATGAAGAAACATTTTACTCTTTCGCAAACAGGAAATAATTTGAAAATGAAGTCCCCACAATGAAATGAGCTACTGTTGGAAATATGATTGGCACACGTTTAAATTATTATGAAATTCAAGTTTAATAATCGAACTAATCTGAAGCGAGACATCACTAGTTTTGTGAGAAACCATTTTTTCTCGCAGTACATCTCTGATGTTATCGCTTCTGGTTATCTGCCCTCCACAGCCTCCAAACCTATCGTTCCCCAGCCCCGCACAGCCTGGTTTTATCTTCTCCCCAAGATCTATAAACACAACTGCCCTGGCAGAAACGAAGTCTAAGGAAGGGTCTCGACCCGAAACGTCACCTATTCCTTTTCTCCAGAGATGCTGCTTGATCCAAATTACTCCAGCATTTTGTGCCTATCCGCAATATTATTTTGACATAAAGTGGGAAAGCAAAATTACGGGGCATGAGTGGTTTAATAGCTTTAATGCATGCTTGGAATAAGTGTTACCTTCTAAATCGAAAATGTGGCCTGTCAGCTGGAACTGGGATAAAGAAAAGCAGTGATGATTTGCAAGTGCATAAATGCTTAAAAAAAGCAGTGTTGGGTGTATTGAAATAAAAACAAAATATGATGGGATTGCTCAGCAGGTTGTGGAGAGAGAAACAGAGTTAATGGTTCATGTCAGTGAACTTCAGCAGTTTGCATTGAAGTTGGAGTGCTGGACTCTTTGTGCCAAATTGACATTTATTTTTGTCCTTGATATGTCTAGAAAGATTTGTTGGCCCTAATATAAGAGCAAAAGAATCAGAAGCAGGAGTCGGTTATTCAACTCTTTATAAAATGCACTGCCATTCAATGTCAGAGCAGATCTTCTACCTCAATACTTCCTGCAGTGTCACCATCATTCACTGATTCAGCATCCGATAGTCTATCAATCTCTGCCATGAAGACATTCACCCACTGAGCATTAACATGCCACTGGAGTGGAAAGTTTCAGAAACTCATTTTTCACAGACTGAGGAATATTCTTCTCATTTCAACCCTAAATTGTATTGTATTGTATTGTATTCAAATGTATTGTCATTGTCTCAATTAGAGACAACGAAATGAATTTCCCTTTACAGGCAGTATCATAAAAATAAATGAATAATAAATAAATAATAAAACATATTAAAAATAAAATAGAATTTAAAAAAAAAGCACAAACACAAAGTCCACGACACAACATAACACAGTGGCACCAAGGTGAGGAAGGCACCATAGTCCAGCCAGCCTCCCCTCCGATCTTCCCAGATGTTCACCCGTGGTCGGGGCCTTCCGAGCACCCGCAGTCGCCACCCCGGGCGGCCTGATGCTCAGGCCCTCTCGCCGGGCTGATGGAACGCCGACGCCGAACCCCGACGGTGAAAATCCTCCTCAGCGGCCCGGACCTCCCAGCCCAGCCGCCTCCCACCGGAGCCCGCAGCTCCCGAGTCCGCAGGCCGAGCCGGGCAGAGTCGCAGGACCCCACGATGTTTGTCAGCGCCGCCCGCGTTGGGAGCTCCGCGAACCACAGCTCCAGGATGTCGGTGCCGCAGGCCCAGCACTCCGGGCTCCAGACGGCGATCCCCGGTAAGGCATCGCCAGCCCCGCGATGTATCAGCGCTGTCCCGCCGCTGCTGGAGCTCTGGTCGGTCCAGGCAGGAAAGGCCGCGCCAATCCAGCATGTAGGCCGCTGGGGGGGTGAGGATGCGACTCGAATAATAGTCGCGTCCTCTCCAGGAAGTGACTGAAGGACGGTATCCCCCTTACCGTACCCTCTTCCTCCACATTAAAACATTAAAAAAAACATAAAAAACACACTTCAACATAACAAAAAAAACGAAAAAACAAAAAGATGGAGGTGGAGGCAGCTGGCACCAGCGCCACCGGAAGATAGACCAGTGCATTATTCTAAAACTGTGACCCTGCCAGGGAAACATCCTATCCTGACAACCCCTTACCCCTTTCATAAGATTAATGAACGATAATAACAATACATTTTATTTATGGGCACCTTTCAAGAGTCTCAAGGACACTTTACAAAAATTTAGCAGGTAGAGGAAAAACATATAAGGGGAATGAAATAAATAGTAGAGACATGACTAGTACACAAAGTAAAGACAGAATTCAATACAAAACACAATATGAGGATGAAAAGGGAGGGGGACGTGGGGCTAAGGATAGGCAGAGGTGAAGAGATGGGTCTTGAGGCGGGACTGGAAGATGGTGAGGGACACGGAATTGCGGATCAGTTGGGGGAGTGAGTTCCAGAGCCTGGGAGCTGCCCTGGAGAAGGCTCTGTCCCCAAAACTGCGGAGGTTGGACTTGTGGATGGAGAGGAGGCTGGCTGATGTGGATCTGAGGGACCGTGAGGGTTGGTAGGGGGAGAGGAGGTCAGTGAGATATGGGGGGGCCAGATGGTGGAGGGCTTTGTAGGTGAGGATCAGGATTTTGTAGTTGATCCGGTGGGAGATGGGAAGCCAGTGAAGTTGTTTGAGGACTGGAGTGATGTGATGCCAGGATTTGGTGTGGGTGATGAGTCGGGCGGCTGCGTTCTGGACCAGTTGGAGTCGGTTGATGTAGGTGGAGCTGATGACAAGGAGAAGTGAGTTGCAATAGTCCAGTCGGGAGGAGATGAAGGCATGGATGAGTCTTTCAGCAGCGGGAGGTGTGAGAGAGGGTCTGAGTTTGGCGATGTTGCGGAGATGAAAGAAGGAGGTTTTAATGACATGGCGGATGTGAGGCTCAAGGGAGAGGGTGGAATCAAAGATCACGCCAAGGTTGCGGGCCTGGGGAGATGGGGACAGTGGTGCCGTCGATGGTGATGAGATCTCCTTTTCCTAAACTCTAGAAAATGTTGCCCACATTTGCTCAACGCTCAAACATAAGATTTCATAATATTATGGTCACACTTACCCAGAGATTGTTTAACTCTAAGTGTGTAAATTCATTATGTTTCATTGATTAAGAAAAAAAACCATCTGCCCCTTTTTGGTTGTTTTACCAACAGATCATGAAAACTGTGTAGGAAGGAAGTGCAGATGTTGGTTTACACTGAAGATGGACCCAGAATGCTGGAGTAACTCAGCGGTGCAGGCAGCATCTCTGGAGATGAGGAATAGGTGACTTTTCGCAACCCGAAATGTCACATTTCTTTTCTCCAGAGATGCTGCCTGACCCGCTGAGCTACTCCAGCATTTTGTGTCTAACTCTGATCTTGAAAACTGGTTAATTCTCTGAGCGATTGCCACAAATTTGTTTTCACCCAGTCTAAGTTAAGAATCTTGACAGTTTTGATTATTTTGGTGACTTTATTAACCCTGTTATATGCATCTCTGATATCACAAATTCCATTCATAAACAAGCTCCAGAAACTACTGAAGCCAATGTTACTTCTCCTGGGTACTACTGCTGATCCTTACCTCTGCTCATTCTCTATTCATCCATATTCCGTTCAACCCATTCATCCTCATGTAACTGGATCCTTGACTTCCTCACCATCAGACCACCATCAGTACAAATTAGAAACAGCATTTCCTCATTAGACTTTAGAGATACAGTGTGGAAACAGGCCCTTTGGCCCACCGAGTCTGCGCCGACCAGCTATCACCCCATACACAAGCACTATCCTACACACCAGGGACAATTTACCATTTTTTTTTAAACAGAGTCGATTAACCTATAAGCCTGTGAGTCTTTGGAGTGTGGGAGGAGAACGGAGCACCCGGAAAAAACCCACGTGGTCACAGGGAAAATGTACAAACTTAATGTACAAACGAACCACCTAAATATACTTTAGTTTAGAGATAGGGCATGAAAACAGGCCCTTCGACCCATCGAGTCCGCAGCGACCAGCGATCTCTGTATATTAACTATTACTATCAAACTCACACTGGGGGCAATTTACATTTATACAAAACCAATTAACCTACAAACCTGTACATTTTGGTGTGTGGGTGGAAACCGAAGATCTCGAAGAAAACCCACGCGGTCACGGGGAGAAGGTACAAACTTCGTACAGATAGCATCCATAGTCAGGATCTTAAGGCAGCAACTCTACCGCTGTCCCTCAACATCTGAATTACCTGAGCTGTGATCCATTGTTGCATAGAAATCTATTGACACTAGGGTGGTATGGTCAAAGACAGTTCAATGGTATGCAAACGACTGCTTGGTCTGGGGGCCCCACAACAATAATATTAAAGACAGACACAAAATGCTGGAGTAACTCAGCGGGACAGGCAGCATCTCCCGAGAGGTGGAATGGGTGACGTTTCGGGTCGAGACCCTTCATCAGACCCAAAACCTCACCCATTCCTTCTCCCCAGAGATGCTGCCTGTTCCGCTGAGTTACTCCAGCATTTTATGTCTATCTTTGCATCTGCAGTTCCTTCTTACGCAATAATATTAAGCTGTGCCAAAGTCATTGTATGTTACTGAATGCTCCTTGCATCACTGCCCCAAATTGTCAATATATACATAAAAGATGCAGCCTTGTGTGGGTTAATGTTCAGCAGTAACATTGAGTTTGCAAAATTAAACAGAAAAGCTCAAATATTTATTCTGGCTCAGCAACATAAAAAAATATTGTTGACTTTCAGTGTTATTTTATTAAATTACTTCATTTTAATCAGCCAGTGTTGATTCACATTTTTCTTTCACATCGGTTGTTTCGACAATAATCGACCAGGCACCAGGGTTGCTTTAAACGTTACGTTTATTGAGCAGGAGTCTTCACACAGGTTACAACCCGGCAAAGAGTCAAGCTCTTCGTGTTCAAAAAGGGAACTGCAGATGCTGGAATATCGAAGGTACACAAAATTACTGGAGAAACTCAGCGGGTGCAGCAGCATCTATGGAGCGAAGGAAATAGGCGACATTTCGGGCCGAAACCCTTCTTCAGACTGATGGGGGCTGGCGAGGGGGATTGTATATTCCTCAATCTTGTCAGACGGGGCCTGTGATCCCCTATTCACGACTATGCAATAACTGCAAGACAATGTGTATTCCCTTCTTGAAACCTGCAGCCTCAGGTCCAGCAAGCCTGGTCAGCAGCCATCTTATGCTCTTTATTTCAGTCTACCTGGCCAACCATTTTACCTTTACAGAACAATCTTACAGCGTTGATTCAGGATTTCCATTCGCATTCCCCCCTTTGCCATTCTTATGGCAACACTCATAGTCCATTTAAAAGTCCCATTCGCCGAATCTCGTAACCTTCTAGTTCCCTGGCCATGGCTTCTTGAACCGTCCGACCTTTGTCCCCCAATTCTCCTTCCTCACTCACTTCATCGTTTTCCCTGCCGTTGGGGAATGGTAACAGCCTCTCCTGCTCACGCTGTAAGATCATCATTCGTACAGAATTTTTAGCTTCCTCGGGGGTGGTCCCCAAACCCAATAAGGCCACCATTAATCGGGCTTGACAGGGACCGTGTCTTTGTCCTGTCACTTCACCAGTCATTCAGTTTTGCTCCATGCAGGGGATGGGGTAAACAGGGAGGTAACTGATGTCATTTGTGGATAACAAACCACCTGCCCCTTCCCAAATAGCTCGTTGTGTGCCTGGATGAATAAATTGGAGTTTTCCCATTCCCCTCTCTTTCCTCCTTTGTTCCGCCCGTATTCAGGCTTTGTCCATTTCCAGCTGAAACCGATTAACCCTGCTGTGGTCGCCACACATATTAATGCCACGAAGACCCTCATCTCAACACAGAGAGTGGTGAATCTCTGGAACTCCCTGTCACAGAGGGTAGTCGAGGCCAGTTCATTGGCTATATTTAAGAGGGAGTTAGATGTGGCCCTTGTGGCTAAGGGGATCAGAGGGTATGGAGAGAAGGCAGGTACGGGATACTGAGTTGGATGATCAGCCATGATCATATTGAATGGCGGTGCAGGCTCGAAGGGCCGAATGGCCTACTCCTGCACCTAATTTCTATGTATCTATGTTTCTATCTATGTTTCTATCTCAGCGATTTATTTCGTATCTGCGAAGACAAGGGAGGGAAAAAGAAAAGAACGTGCAATTTCATAGCAAAATTAATTCGTGCCCTGCTTTCCGTGGACTGGATCCCCCTCCCTGACCTCGACCTCGACCTCCCCCCTTTGCTTGGTGTCACCAACCACTTTACAATGGTGCAAATGCACCCATGCCGATCGTCCTTCTACCTTTACCGCGGTGGGGGAGGTGAGGAGAACCTGGAAGGGGCCCAACCATCGAGGAGAAAGGGTGTCCTTACAAACCCAAATCTTAATCAACACATAAGAGCCCGGGGTGATCCGTCCATCAACGGGAAAATCTATGTCGCCCACATAAGCGGCCTTGACCTCCCCATGAATCTCACGCAGGGCCCTTGTAAGGGCAAGGACGTAGGAGACCATCTCCTCCGTCATGTGATGCAATGTCGTTGTGGCTGGGATAATGTCTGTCCAGGGGGTGCGCAGAGGTCGGCCATAGATGATCTCTGCAGGAGACAACCTTGTCTTCCCTGCGGGAAGGACTGATCTGGAACAAAGCAGCAGGCAACATTTTAACCCAGGTGGAGCCTGATTGGTCCACCAGCTTGGCAAGCTTGGTCTTCAGGGTCTGGTTCAAGCGTTCCACCATTCCTGCAGCCTGTGGGCGATAAGCACAATGCAGCCGCTGGGTTACGCCCAGCTGTCGGCACAATTCTTTATTGATAGCGGCAATAAAGTGAGGGCCGTTATCTGAACTGATGGTATTTGGAACCCCAAATCGAGGAACAAACTGCCGTAATAAAATAGACACCACCGTAGAAGCAGTACAATCAGTGGTGGGAAAGGCTTCAATCCATCTAGAAAACACATCAACAATAACATGTTTATAACACTGACACTTAGGCAAATCAATAAAATCCATCTGTAAGGTTTCAAACGGAGCAGTAGGTAATGGAGTACGACCCGTCTGGCAGACAACTCCTTTACCTGGGTTGTGTGTAGCACAGGTGAGGCACCGTGCACTAGTTTGGGCTGCCAAAACCTTAAGTCGAGGATGCCACCATGCCTGTAAGAGAGCGTCTACTAGCAGGGTGGCCCCACAGTGAGTGGCTAGATGTAGGCAATCAACGACCCAGGTCGCTAACTGGTCTGTCATACAGGTCTGCACGACCGGCGTGAGCCACAGTCCGGAGTCAGCCTTCCGACAGCCCAGCTGCTCCCATTCCATTATAACATCAACAGAGGCGTCCCCCTGTAAGAGCAATACATCATTCATGGTTGGCATAGGTTTCTCAGATTCAGACGAGCCCATATAAAGGCTTTTCACCTGCCTCATCATACTACCCACCACTTTAAATCTACCTCATGAAGCACACTTAGCCACTTCGTCAGCCAACCTGTTACCGATTTGGACCGGGGAATCTCCTGTCGTGTGGGCCGCACATTTAATTACGGCTACCGCTGAGGGCAGAAGGATAGCATTCAACAGGTCAGAGACCAGGATCTGATTGGCAATCTTATGGCCCGTCGAGGTGAGGAATCCCCTATTTTTCCATAACTGTCCGAAATCGTGAACGACTCCGAATGCGTATCGGGAGTCGGTGTAAATATTGACGGAGTGCCCCTCTGCGAGGACACAGGCTCGGGTGAGTGCAAACAACTCAGCCTGCTGAGCTGAAAACGGTGGGTCAAAACTGCCACAATCCAGCAAGGTTCCATCTTGCTTAACTACCGCAAAGCCTGACAGACGGCGTCCCTGCTCGTTGATGGACGAACTTCCATCGGTATAGAGGATCAAATCTGGAGAGGCTAGAGGTTGATCGCTAAGGTCAGGGATCTTGGATCGGGTAGCGGGATTTGGAGGAGCAGACATGGGACTGGTATCCGCGAGAATAGCCTCCAAGCAATTATGGTCGCGTGGAGCGAGGAGATCAGGAGGAGAGCAGAGAAACGCAGCAAGGTTGATAGTGGTGCAGTGCCGGAACTGTAGCTTGGGATTATTCAACAGGTAGATCTCATACTTATTTTGTCTGGCTGAAGTCAAATGCTGGGTCTGGAGCTGTCCCAGTAGGGCGGTCACAGAGTGGGAGGAATATATGGTAATTTCCTGCTGGAGAGGCAGGTATCATTCCCAACCACTGTCGCATTCCCCTGGCTGTCGGGGGGTGGTGTCCTGTAAATGGGGTCTGTGCGGCTCTCGTCCAACCGACGGCCATCTGCAGAGATTATGACTCCGAGGAATCTCACCTCCTTTTGTCCGACATGTACTTTGGAGGGGGACACAACGTACGTCAATGTCTTTACAAAGTTCAACAACAAAATTATAGCTTCCCTATTCTGCTCCTCCGTTTCACTGGCCACTAAAAGTTCATCGACGTACTGGATCAATGCAGACCCCTCAGGTAACTGCAGGTTTTGTAATTGCTGTTGCAGACAACGAGATAATAGGGTGGGCGAGTTTACAAAGCCCTGTGGCAATCTGGTCCATGTATACCGTAGGAGAGGGATTGAGTTCGCCGCTGGGCCATATTCTTTCTGGTTTTGGTCCAGGGGTTCAGCTTAGTTCTGCCTCCCACGGAGTCGATAGATTGCAGGGCAGCGGGAGAATACGGAGGGGGTCGGTCTGCTGGAGGGGCACTAGGGGCAACTGTCTTCCCTGTGGTCCCCCCTGTATGGGACCGTCTTCTTCTGGGGTTCAGCGAGGGTACGGGAGATTTGGAAACTGGTATCTGTGAAGGGCGAGTTATAATCTTGGATCGGGTAGCGGGATTTGGAGGAGCAGACACGGGACTGGCAACGGGGGCAGGCTGGTTCAGCGGGGGTGCTCCACGGATTCCCCAATGATAATCCTCTACCTCCTCCTCCTCGTCACCTCCCAAATCTATGCCAGCCACCGACTTACGTAAGTCTTTATCTACCTTGGCCTTATTTTGTCTCTCTCTCTGCTGACGATCCTTACTTTCCTTAGCATGCCTACATTCCTGTTTTAATACGGTCACCATACGACTTCTCCTGACCCCCCTCGGTCAGGGGTATTCCTAGTTTCAAGGCATTACTCTGCCAACTGGCCGTTAAAGACCGTGCCTTTTCTCTGTTACAATGATCCATCCACAATTGAATGGCCTTTTTATATATATTTTTTTAATCCTTTTTCCATATTACTCTCTGGGCCCTTGACAACACACCCATATCCTTGGAACCCCCTTCAGGCCATTCATCCTTCCCCAGTTTATGGATGAGTCCTCCCGACATACGCCTGAAGGTCTCCTCCATTTCTGGATGCAAGAAACATAGCTGATGTAATTAATGGCCGGTCTGGGTGACAACTGGTGTCCATACCATTACCCATTTTTATACATATACTATTACATAACAATATTTCAGGGTTAACCGTGAGTCCTTGGTTCCGCCGTATCTCACTCGGTCACTTCAAGGCAGACTTTCTGTGAGATACGGGGGTACTTTGGTCTCAGTTAACGTCTCAATACTAGTTAACTTCCTATACCCAGTGCACTCCTCTTATATACCATCTACGGTCCCCCTCTACGGGGTGTTTTATCCGCTCGATCAGACTAGGACAATCCTCGAGACGGCCCTATCCCCGTGCCCACAACCGGAACGTTCGGATGTCGTCCCACCAACTGACGCAAGTCAGCGAATTACCCAGCTACGCCGGGATACGAGGAAGGACCAAGAGGAGATTTAACTAAGGTACACAAAAATGCTGGAGAAACTCAGCGGGTGCAGCAGCATCTATGGAGCGAAGGAAATAGGCGACGTTTCGGGCTGAAACCCTTCTTCGGACTGATGGGGGGTGGGGGGGGAGAAGGAAGGAAAAAGGGAGGAGGAGGAGCCCGAGGGCGGGAGGGTGGGAGGAGACAGCTAGAGGGTTAAGGAAGAGGAGGAGACAGCAAGGGCTAGCAAAACTGGGAGAATTCAACGTTCATGCCATCCGGACGCAAGCAACCCAGGGGGAATATGAGGTGCTGTTCCTCCAATTTCCGGTGTTGCTCACTCTGGCAATGGAGGAGACCCAGGACAGAGAGGTCGGATTGGGACTGGGAGGGAGAGTTGAAGTGCTGAGCCACCGGGAGTTCAGGTAGGTTATTGCGGACTGAGCGGAGATGTTCGGCGAAACGATCGCCCAACCTCCGCTTAGTCTCCCCGATGTAAATCAGCTGACATCTAGAGCAGCGGATGCAGTAGATGAGGTTGGAGGAGATACAGGTGAACCTTTGTCACAACTGGAACGACTGCTTGGGTCCTTGAATGGAGTCGAGGGGGGAGGTGAAGGGACAGGTGTTGCATTTCTTGCGGTTGCAACGGAAAGTGCCCGGGGAGGGGGTGGTACGGGAGGGAAGGGAAGAATTGACAAGGGAGTTGCGGAGGGAGCGGTCTTTGCGGAAGGCAGACATAGGGGGAGATGGGAAGATGTGGCGAGTGGTGGGGTCACGTTGGAGGTGGCGGAAATGGCGAAGGATTATTTGTTGTATTTGCCGGCTGGTGGGGTGAAAGGTGAGGACTAGGGGGACTCTGCCCTTGTTGCGAGTGCGGGGATGGGGAGAGAGAGCAGTGTTGCGGGGTATGGATGAGACCCTGGTGCGAGCCTCATCTATGGTGGCAGAGGGGAATCCCCGTTCCCTGAAGAACGAGGACATTTCCGATGCCCTGGTGTGGAACGTCTCATCCTTTTTTAAATTTTTTTATTATGAAACTACTTTTATTCAAAAAATAAAAATAAACATAGAGTATTAACACAATCAAAGACTGCCTATGCTGACAGTTTACAAACAAATGATCGTCAAATTAATAACGTCAACGTCAACTGGATCCACGAAATGGCCGTTGAAGGTCGAGTGTTCCGTTTATCAACAAAACGTCTCATCCTGGGAGCAGATGCGGCGTAGGCGGAGGAATTGGGAGTAGGGGATGGAGTCTTTACAGGGGGCAGGGTGGGAAGACGTGTAGTCCAGATAGCCATGTGAGTCATCGGGTTCAAAAGGGAACTGCAGATGCTGGAATATCGAAGGTACACAAAATTGCTGGAGGAACTCAGCGGGTGCAGCAGCATCTATGGAGCGAAGGAAATAGGCGACGTTTCGGGCCGAAACCCTTCTTCAGACTGATAGGGGGTGGGGAAAGAAAGAAGGACAAAGGGAGGAGGAGGAGGAGCCCGAGGGCGGGCGGATGGGAGGAGACAGCTAGAGGGTGAAGGAAGGGGAGGGGGGGAAGGGACAGCACGGGCTAGCCAAATTGGGAGAATTCAATGTTGATGCCAAGGGGACGCAAGGACCCCAGACGGAATATGAGGTGCTGTTCCTCCAATTTCCGCTGTTGCTCACTCTGGCAATGGAGGAGACCCAGGACAGAGAGGTCGGATTGGGAATGGGAGGGGGAGTTGAAGTGCTGAGCCACCGGGAGGTCAGGTAGGTTATTGCGGACTGAGCGGAGGTGTTCGGCGAAACGGTCGCCCAACCTACGCTTGGTCTCACCGATGTAAATCAGCTGACATCTAGAGCAGCGGATGCAGTAGATGAGGTTGGAGGAGATACAGGTGAACCTTTGTCGCACCTGGAACGACTGCTTGGGACCTTGAATGGAGTCGAGGGGGGAGGTGAAGGGACAGGTGTTGCATTTCTTGCGGTTGCAACGGAAAGTGCCCGGGGAGGGGGTGGTGCGGGAGGGAAGTGAAGAATTGACGAGGGAGTTGCGGAGGGAGCGGTCTTTGCGGAAGGCAGACATGGGGGGAGATGGGAAGATGTGGCGAGTGGTGGGGTCACGTTGGAGGTGGCGGAAATGGCGGAGGATTATGTGTTGTATTTGCCGGCTGGTGGGGTGAAAGGTGAGGACCAGGGGGACTCTGCCCTTGTTGCGTGTGTGGGGATGGGGAGAGAGAGCAGTGTTACGGGGTATGGATGAGACCCTGGTGTGAGCCTCATCTATGGTGGCGGAGGGGAATCCCCGTTCCCTGAAGAACGAGGACATTTCCGATGCCCTAGTATGAAATGTCTCATCCTGGGAACAGATGCGGCGTAGGCGGAGGAATTGGGAGTAGGGGATGGAGTCTTTACAGGGGGCAGGGTGGGAAGACGTGTAGTCCAGATAGCCATGTGAGTCAGTGGGTTTATAATGTATGTCGGTCAGGAGTCTGTCCCCTGCGATGGAGATGGTGAGGTCAAGGAATGGTAGGGAAGTGTCTGACTCAGACACTCAGACACCTCAGACACTCTCCGCCGCCTCCACGCATTCCACTCTCTGGGCCCTCACCCCCTCATCTTCACCATGGATGTCCGGTCACTCTACACTTCCATCCCCCACCAGGATGGCCTCAGAGCCCTCCGGTTCTTCCTCGACCAGAGGAGCAACCTATACCCAGCCACTGACACTCTCCTCCGCTTAGCGGAGTTGGTCCTCACCCTCAATAACTTTACATTTGACTCCTCCCATTTCCTCCAAACACAAGGCGTAGCTATGGGCACACGCATGGGCCCCAGCTACGCCTGCCTCTTTGTCGGGTACGTTGAACAATCCTTGTTCAATGCGTACCAGGGCCCCATCCCCGACCTCTACCTCCGCTACATTGACGACTGCTTTGGTGCCACCTCCTGCACCCACACACAACTGACTGACTTCATCCACTTCACCACCAACTTCCATCCGGCACTCCAATACACCTGGACGATTTCAGACACTTCCCTACCATTCCTTGACCTCACCATCTCCATCGCAGGGGACAGACTCCTGACCGACATACATTATAAACCCACTGACTCACATGGCTATCTGGACTACACGTCTTCCCACCCTGCCCCCTGTAAAGACTCCATCCCCTACTCCCAATTCCTCCGCCTACGCCGCATCTGTTCCCAGGATGAGACATTTCATACTAGGGCATCGGAAATGTCCTCGTTCTTCAGGGAACGGGGATTCCCCTCCGCCACCATAGATGAGGCTCACACCAGGGTCTCATCCATACCCCGTAACACTGCTCTCTCTCCCCATCCCCGCACACGCAACAAGGGCAGAGTCCCTCTGGTCCTCACCTTTCACCCCACCAGCCGGCAAATACAACACATAATCCTCCGCCATTTCCGCCACCTCCAACGTGACCCCACCACTCGCCACATCTTCCCATCTCCCCCCATGTCTGCCTTCCGCAAAGACCGCTCCCTCCGCAACTCCCTCGTCAATTCTTCACTTCCCTCCCGCACCACCCCCTCCCCGGGCACTTTCCGTTGCAACCGCAAGAAATGCAACACCTGTCCCTTCACCTCCCCCCTCGACTCCATTCAAGGTCCCAAGCAGTCGTTCCAGGTGCGACAAAGGTTCACCTGTATCTCCTCCAACCTCATCTACTGCATCCGCTGCTCTAGATGTCAGCTGATTTACATCGGTGAGACCAAGCGTAGGTTGGGCGACCGTTTCGCCGAACACCTCCGCTCAGTCCGCAATAACCTACCTGACCTCCCGGTGGCTCAGCACTTCAACTCCCCCTCCCATTCCCAATCCGACCTCTCTGTCCTGGGTCTCCTCCATTGCCAGAGTGAGCAACAGCGGAAATTGGAGGAACAGCACCTCATACTCCGTCTGGGGTCCTTGCGTCCCCTTGGCATCAACATTGAATTCTCCCAATTTGGCTAGCCCGTGCAGTCCCCTCCCCCCCTCCCCTTCCTTCACCCTCTAGCTGTCTCCTCCCATCCGCCCGCCCTCGGGCTCCTCCTCCTCCTCCCTTTGTCCTTCTTTCTTTCCCCACCCCCTATCAGTCTGAAGAAGGGTTTCGGCCCGAAACGTCGCCTATTTCCTTCGCTCCATAGATGCTGCTGCACCCGCTGAGTTCCTCCAGCAATTTTGTGTACCAGCCATGTGAGTCAGTTGGTTTGTAGTGTATGTCGGTCAGAAGTCTGTCCCCTGCGATGGAGTAGATTTAACTAAATCTACTCACTTGGCGGTACCTCCTTCACATCGATCCCGTCGCCCAGTGGATTCACTCGCCGGCTCGATCAGTCGCTGGTTGACATCCCACTTCTGACACCAAATGTAGATTCACGTTTTTCTCTCACATCGGTTGTTTCGACAATAATCGACCAGGCACCGGGGTTGCTTTAAACGTACGTTTATTGAGCAGGAGTCTTCACACAGGTTACAACCCGGCAAAGAGTCCAGCTCTCTGCCCTTAATTGCAATGCCTTTTATATGTTAATGCCACTGTTTAGCACCTCCCACATTCCCCGATCAAAGAACCGACACGTACACAAAATACAGGACAACAGGTATGTACATATAAAGAGATGTTAATTAGAGGAACCACACTAGAGCTCAGACCAGTACATTCCTTAGTCTTCCTGGCGAGGGGCATTGTGTATTCCTCAATCTTGTCAGACGGGGCCTGTGATCCCCTATACACGACTATGCAGTAACTGCAAGACAATGTGTATTCCCTTCTTGAAACCTGCAGCCTAAGTTCCAGCAAGCCTGGTCAGCAGCCATCTTATGCTCTTTATTTCAGTCTACCTGGCCAACCATTTTACCTTTACAGAACAATCTTACAGCGTTGATTCAGGATTTCCATTCACACCAGCAGGCAGTGTCATTTTAGGAGGATTGATTCTCCACATGAAGTTGTGGTGAAGCTACAAAATTACCATTAAAAAAAACCAGAAAACGCTGGAAGTAAAAGTAAAACTTCAGGTTTATGATGTTTTTATCAGACCTGAAGAATGAGCTCAGTGTTCACCGCCACAGAAGCTGCCTCACCCGATGTGTACTATTAACATGTTCATTATTTTATTACTTTTTCCCTGCATCTTCAGTATTTTGCTTCTGTGTCTCACAGCTGCCAGTCTCGTGCCCACGGTGCTATTTCAGTTGACACGAGCGGTTTTACCTCGATTGGAATACTTTGTAAAATTCACCTCGGATTTGGCTCTGCAGTAAATTAATGATATGTAGAAGGTTTAACCATGGACGCTGGGATAAAATAGTTTTGCTGTCAATTATAAAAACATGTGCACTGGACCATGGAAAATAGTGGGGAATTGGCTTCATAATTCACTGCCGTTCGATGATGGTGATTTAAACAGACAAGGCAGTGACCTTGTCAGCTAATGACCTACTGAGCTTTGCAATAATGATGAAGATGCCAACCCATTCGGAAACATCAAAAGAGGATCCAAATGAAACAATGATTGTGAAAATCAGAACAACATGAGACGTGCTACTTGTGTGTTATTTACCAACTCTTCATGCCTTGTCTAAAACTAAAGCTTTAAGTACCCTACAAGACAAGAGTGCAACCCATTCCATTTAGTTCAGTGTGATATGTTTGAATGAAATTGTGAGACCTCTTGCCCTTTTTTAAAAAATTGCATACATACCTCATATCCATAGATATTATACAGTGCAGAAACAGGCCCTTTGGCCCACCGAGTCCGCACTGACCAATGATTACCCCATACATTAATACTATCTAACAACACTAGGTACAACTGTTTTTACAACTTACCGAATCCAATTAACCTACAAACCTGCAGGTCTTTGGAGCATGGTAGGAAATCGAAGCACCCGGAGAAAACCCCACGTGGGTTACAGGGAGAATGTACAAACGCCATACAGACAGCACCCATAGTCAGGATCGAACCGGGGGTCTCTGGCCCTTTAAGGCAGCAACTCTACCACTGCACCACTCACCCCTCTGGAGCTGGTGTTTAATAGTAACACTATTTGGAGGTTAGCGTACTTAAAGGAAAGCGTAACATTATATGGAGTTGTAGGGATGAGCATTCCAAATTAGTCGTCTACAGACCGTGCCTCAGTTCATTTTGCATGAGAAATTAAATGTAATTTGAAAAGAGAAAATAAAAGGTGAATATCGACCTCATTTTTCATTGATTTTTAAGTGTAATAATATTGCTTCCTGATTCAAGACCATCCATTGTGAGGAAGGACTGTTACGCTGGCTTTTAATAAATATAGATACCTTTCTTCAGAGAGTAAAGCCATCCTAACAGCAGGAACTGGTCTGTGGACGGGACCTGAACCGAAACGTCACCTATCCCTTTACTCCAGGGATGCTGCCTAACCAGCTGTTACTCCAGCACTCCAGCAATGCTGCTACATGTAGGCAATAAACATCGCAAATCATGTTCGTAATGTTGCTTTTTCCCTTTTTTTTTAAATTATATATATTTTCCTCATCCAAAGTGCACTGGTGCACAAACTGTGTTCTGATGTTGGAGTAGGAGCCATCTACTCAAGCCTGTATGATTCTGCCACATTCATGCTTCATTGGTTCCTGTTAAATAGTTAAAGGGATTAGCAATGTGATATGACATAATATCAGATGGTAATTTTTAGAACTGAAAATTAATTGATGAAACTAATTATCACTTCAAATTGTACATAGCATGTAATGGTAAATTGGGCTATGGTCCTTCGTGTGAGGAGTAGATTGGGTGAACGCACAGAGTCCCTTGCCCAGAGTCGGGGAATCGAGAACCAGAGGACATTGGTTTAAGGTGAACCCAATGGGTAACATTTTCACACAAAGAGTGGTGGGTGTAAGGAACGAGCTGCCAGAAGAGATAGCTGAGGTAGGTACTATTACAACATCTAAGAAACATTTAGAAGGGTACAGGTTTAGAGGGATATAGGCCAAACGCAGGGAGGTGGAACTAATGTAGATGGGACATGCTGGTTGCCATGGGCAAGTTGGGCCGAAGGGCCTGTTTCCATGCTGTAAGACTCTATATCCATGGCATGCTTAGGCATGGAGACTGTTGAGCCCACAGCAGTGATATCAATTGGGATAGTCCCAGCCACAACTACCTCCTTTGGCAGCTTGTTTCATACACCCACCGTCAGTCTGAAGAAGGGTTTCGGCCCGAAACGTCGCCTATTTCCTTCGCTCCATAGATGCTGCTGCACCCGCTGAGTTTCTCCAGCATTTTTGTGTACCCGCAGTGATATCAATCGCTGGCAATGCCCAAATTATATTGCTGTTCCAATATTAATATGAATCTGTACTCCAGAAAAGGGATTGACCATGCCTACAACAACAGACCTTTACCTAGAGGCTGAAAGCCTATTCCAATTAAATACAAGATTTTCAGCTGACCTGAATTACATTCAGAAGAGTGGCTGCAGGGGGAAGTTGCAGGTGACTCATTCCTCCTGTGTAGCTACAAGCTGCAGAACTGACCGCACTAATTATTGTTCCCAGTATCAACCTCCAGCACTGGGTATCATTGGTATTTAAGGCAACTAATAGTCATAGAGTGATACAGCGTGGAAACAGGCCCTTCGGCCCAACTTGCCCACACCGGCCAACATGTACCAGCTACACGAGTCCCACCTGCCTGCACTTTGTCCTTATCCCTCCAAACTTGTCCTATCCATGTACCTGTCTAACTGTTTCTTAAACGTTGGGATAGTCCCAGCTGCAACTACCTCCTCTGGCAGCTTGTTCCACACACGCAGCACCGCCCTTTGTGTGAAGTACTTCATAGACATAGAAAGACATAGAAAGTAGGTGCGAGAGTAGACCACCAGGTCCGTCGAGCCCGCACCGCCATTCGCTCATGGCTGAACACTAAACAGACACACTTACCCACAAACAGTAGACACAAGACACAGAACACAAGACACTACCCTCCCCTTTATACCGCTATCACCCCTCTCCACCCCAAGAACCTCGTGATCTCCTGGGGGAGGCAAAAAACCGGATAAAAACCCAGGTCCAATTCGGGAAAAAAATCCGGGAAATTCCTCTCCGACCCCAATCCAGGCGATCGACACTTGTCCAGGAGATCACTCAGGTCTTACTATACTAACCATACCTAGGTCCATATCCCTGCCCTCTCCCCGTAGCCCCTTATCCCCTTGGCAGCTAAAAAACCATCTATTTTAGTCTTAAATATATTTAAAGTTTCTGCTTCCACTGCTCCCTGGGGCAGTGAATTCCATAAATTAACCACCCTCTGGGTGAAGAAGTTCTTCCTCATCTCAGTTCTAAAAGAGCCCCCCCTTATTCTGCAACTATGTCCCCTTGTTCTAGTTTCCCCGATCATTGGGAACATCCTCGGTGCATCCACCCGATCAAGGCCCCTCACGATCTTATATGTTTCAATGAGATCGCCTCTCATTCTTCTAAACTCCAAAGAGTAGAGTTCCAGCCTACTTAACCTTTCCTCATATGTCAATCCCCTCATTGCAGGAATTAATCTTGTAAACCTTCGCTGCACTGCCTCCAGGGCTAGTACATCCTTTCTTAAGTATGGACCCCAGAACTGTACACAGTATTCCAAATGTGGTCTCACTAATACTGTGTACAGCTGCAGCAAGACCTCCGTGTTTTTATACTCAATCCCCCTAGCAATAAAGGCCAAAACTCCATTGGCCTTCCTGATTGCTTGCTGCACCTGCATACTAACTTTTAGTGATTCATGTACTAATACCCCTAGATCCCTTTGCGTTGCATTACAACGCAGCTCCTCCTCATTTAGAAAATAACTTGCCCTATCATTTTTTTTCCCAAAGTGAATGACTTCACATTTATTAGTATTAAATTTCATCTGCCAAGTTGTTGCCCACTCACCTAGCTTATCTATATCCTTTTGCAGACTCTTCCTATCCTCCTCATCCCCTACTTTTCCTCCCATTTTTGTATCGTCCACAAATTTTGATATATTACACTTGGTTCCCTCCTCCAAATCATTTATATAAATTGTGAACAACTGGGGTCCCAGCACCGACCCTTGCGGAACCCCGCTAGTTACCGGTTGCCATCCCGAGTATGAACCATTTATCCCCACTCTCTGCTTCCTATTTGTTAGCCAATCCTCTACCCATGCTAATATATTACCCCCAATCCCATAATTTTTTATTTTTAGCAATAGTCTCTTATGTGGCACCTTGTCAAAAGCCTTTTGGAAGTCCAAGTATACCACATCCACCGGTTCCCCTTTATCCACCCGGGTTGTTACTTCCTCAAAGAATTCGAGCAGATTCGTTAAACAGGACTTCCCCTTCACAAAACCATGCTGGTTCTGTCCGATGAAGTCATGTCTATCCAAGTGCCCCGTTAGTGTTTCTTTAATAATTGTCTCTAACATTTTACCCACCACCGATGTTAGACTAACCGGTCTATAGTTACCCGCCTTCTGTTTACTTCCTTTTTTAAATATAGGTGTTACATTGGCCATTTTCCAATCCACTGGGACCGTTCCTGCCTCCAGGGAGTTTTGGAAAATTATCACCAATGCATCCACAATCCCCACCGCTATCTCCC
The DNA here is from genome assembly GCF_010909765.2 of Amblyraja radiata. Taxonomy (NCBI): domain Eukaryota; kingdom Metazoa; phylum Chordata; class Chondrichthyes; order Rajiformes; family Rajidae; genus Amblyraja; species Amblyraja radiata. The sequence continues at coordinate 2,142,566 of NC_045968.1, read as the reverse complement.
TCAAGACCCTTGGATGTAATCCATCAGGCCCAGGGGATTTATCCTCCTTCAGTCTCATTAATTTCCCTAATACCACCTCCTTGGTGATCTTAATAGTATTTAGCTCCTCCATTCCTACCGCCCCCTGTTTATCCAGCGTTGGAATATTTTTTGTGTCTTCTATGGTGAAGACTGATACAAAATACTCGTTTAATGCCTTTGCCATTTCCATGTTCCTCTCCAGTCTCACCCTCCAATGGACCAACGTTCACCTTAGCCACCCTTTTTCTTTTTATATAGCTATAAAAACTCTTACTATTAGTTTTTATGTTGTTCGCTAAATTCCTTTCATAGTCTATTTTCCCCGTCTTAATTAATCTCTTAGTTATTTTTTGCTGACCTTTAAATGCTTCCCAATCCTCTACCCTCCCACTTCCCAACACCTCCCCACTTCTTGAAGGCAAATTCATCATAAACCGAATGGTAAAAGCATTGTTGTCCTGAAACAGCCCACATCTGAAAGGATAGCACCACAAACAGAAATCATGCCATGGAAGGGGTGATGAGGATAGATTGTCATGATGGCGATCATGTGGGGGGAGGTGATGGAAACATTGTACTCCAAGTTTTGTAACTTCCATTGAAACCATTGATTTGTTCACGTTCACTGGTAATAGCCAGTTTAGACATTTCTTTCAGGCCATTCATCCCTGGCTCTTTCAACACCTCCATGGACATTGATGCCTTTGTGTAAGAAAGAACTGCAGATGCTGGTTTAAATCAAAGGTAGACACAAAATGCTGGAGTAACTCAGTGTAGACCCTTCAGACCCGAAACATCACCCATTCCTTCTCCCCAGACATGCTGCCAGTCCCACTGAGTTACTCCAGCATTTTATGTCCACACTAATGCTTTAGTTTTTGTTGCGTATTCCTGTTCTACAGCCTGTTAAGTTAAATGAATGTGATTTAATTCTCTTATCTCTGTAACCATCCCCTGAAGTACTAGGTTCTTTCCCACTGTGATAGATAGTTTGTTGTTCTCTAGACCCAACAACCCCTTTTGCTTTGTGAATATTTGTGCTGGTGTTTCTGTGGAAACATTAATGCCTTCCAAGTAGCGATACATAGTATTATAATTCATTTTATTGCTTTGAGGCCACATACCTGTAGCTTTATTTATTCACAAAACAAGAAAAATAATTTCTATCAAAGGACACAAACATATGTGCACAAATTTCAAGAAATGTGATCACATTCCACTTTCTTACTGTGTCTATTATATCCCTGTGGTGGACATTTATAGTTTGCTACATCGCTGTAATATGCAGTGCAACATATTGTTGAATCGTAAATATTAATCTAGCTTGTGTTAACTGAAACATATGCTTCATTTTTTCTTGGAAGAAATTAACAATTCATTTCTAAATTTATTACTACAAATGCCTAGTGCTTACGGTGTACTTTTATTTATCAATGCAAGTTGCATTGTGTATGATTCTGCCTGCCCCTGATAAGGCCACATTTCTACGCAATAAATGAAACAAGCTGAATTATGCACTAAATGCCTGCCAACACCTGCTGGGTTCTTATTTGCTCTTATCAAAATTCAAAAAGCTTGTAGCTGAGTAATTAAGCCTGGAATAATATTACTTGTCATTTTTTACAGTCCTGCCACAGTACATAAAATGAAACAAAACAGTGAACAACATTAGTGTAGCACTTTTCTTAACCCCAGCCATCCCAGAAGAGTATAACTAATAAAGCACTTTGTAAAGGTCGCCCCTATTGTAGATAACAACATGACTGCACACTGCAAACTCCCAGCGTGGGAGATTTACCGCAAGCAATCTTATTTTTGTAAGGCTAATCACCTCAGACTGCATAATATTAACTCAGATTTGCATCCACAATCGATTAAAAATAACACTCATCTGAAGAAACACACTGATCTCCTAAAGCTGCTAAAGTTTGTAAGGGACCGCATTGAAAATAAATATCACATTCCCTCATGTTTCCTAATGACAGCACCCAGGGTATAACTATAAACTGTCTATGTGAGTAACCACCATTCTATTGTGGCCAGAGTGAGTCTCACTGCAAATTGGAGGAGCAGCACCTCATATTTCGCTTGGGCAGTTTACACCCAAGGGTATGAACATTGGCTTCTCCAATTTCAGGTAGTCCTTGCTTTCTCCTTCCTTCCCCTCCCCTACCCAGCTCTCCCACAGCCTACTGTCTCCACCTCTTCCTTCCTTCTCCCCCCCCCCCCCCACCTCTTCCTTCCTTCTCCCCCCCCCCCCCCACCTCCACATCAGTCTGAAGAAGGGTCTCGACCCGAAACGTCACCTATTCCTTCGCTCCATAGATGCTGCCTCACCCGCTGAGTTTCTCCAGCATTTTTGTCTGCCTTCGATTTTTCCAGCATCTGCAGTCCTTTCTTCACCATTCTATTGTATGTAATAATGTAAATATTTTCAGTGGATAACAAATATGCTACAAAGTCTGGGCTGATTGAAGATAGACACAAATAGCTGGAGTAACCCAGCGGGACAGGCAGCATCTCTAGAGATAAGGAATGGACGACGTTTCGGGTCGAGACCCTTCTTCAGACTCAACCCGAAACGTCACCCATTCCTTCTCCGCAGTTATACTGCCTGAGTTACTCCTACTTTTTGTGTCTATCTTCGGTTTAATCCAGCATCTGCAGTTCCTTCCCACAATATACAGCAAATAATGGCTTTGCAACCAAGCAAGATGCAGGCAACAGGCCCCCACAATTGTTGCCTTTTATGTGAAAGTTTATACCATTTGTTTCTACCATTTTAATTTTACTTTTACTTGGAGACAGGATTTAGTGGAGGATACGGGAGCAAATTTGTATTAATGCCGGGGCATTAGTTTTGGGATTATGTTTTATTCCTTGGCTTTGCACTGCCTATTAATACCATGCAATATATGGGAGGTTTAAACCATGCATGCGGGGGGGAAATTGAGCTGTCTCAGCCACAGTGTGTAGGAAAGAACTGCAGACACAAACGGTAGACACAAAATGCTGGGGTAACTCAGCGGGACAGGCAGGCAGCATCTCTGGATAGAAGGAATGGGTGACGTTTTGGGTCGAGACCCTTCTTCAGACTGATCTGAAGGGTCTCGACCCGAAATCACCCATTTCCTCTCTCCAGAGATGCTCTCTGTCCCACTGTCTCTGCCACAGTGTTGCCCAGCAAGCCTGCTAATGGGTTTATAAAGTCTGTGAACACACTGTAGAAATGACAGGCCAGATTAATCTCGATGGTGTGTAACAAGTTTGAAAGGCCGGTTCACCTTTTCGGGTCAGTAGTTATGTTCAAAGGAAGGAAAGGAAATTTGGTTATTTTGCTGTAAGTGGGAACCGTCCCACAGAGGACATATGAACATCTAATGTCTACTCAAAGCATAGATAGCGTGAGGGCAGCCACAAATAGAATGAGGCCAGGCACATTTTTTTTATAGATACAGTGCGGAAACAGGCCCTTCGGCCCACCAAGTCCGCGCCGACCAGCGAACCCCGCACATTAACACCATCCTACACCCAATAGGGACAATTTTTACATTTACCAAGCCTATTAACCTACAAACCTGTACGTCTTTGGAGTGTGGGAGGAAACCGAAGATCTCGGAGAAAACCCACGCAGGTCACGGGGAGAGGGTATAAACTCCGTACAGACAGCACCCGTGGTCGCGATCGAACCGGATTATCTGGCGCTGCATTCGCTGTAAGGCAGCAACTCTACCGCTGCGCCACCGTGCCTGCTGCGCTGCACTATGTTGAACTGTGCTGCCGTTACCTCCAGAACACTCCAGTGAGAAGACAACTCCCACGACATACAATGTTCATTTAATTTGTTTATGCTGGAGCCCAACGCAGTAACCTGTTCAATTTCCAAACACAATAACACCTCATCTAAACCTGATAGGACAGCTGTTGTTATTGTGGTATGTTAAATAGCAAGCGCAATAAGTGTTAACAAACGCAAATACATCTTGGAAAAACAAGATTATAAAAATTGCTTCTAATTTAATATTCCATTTGCAGACAGCACGGTGGCCCAGCTGTAGAGTTGCTGCCTCACAGTGCCAGAGATCTAGATATGAACCTGACCACAGATGCCGTCTGTACAGAGTTTGTACTTTCTCCCTGTGACTGTGTGGGTTTTCCCCGGGTGCTCGGGTTTCCTCCCACATTCCAAAGACACGCAGGCTTGAACGTTAATTGACTTTTGCAAATTGCCCCTGGTGTGTAGAATGGAAATAGTTTATGGGTGACCAATGGTTGGCACAGACTCTGTGGGCCGAAGGGCCTGTTTCCATGTGTTAACTCAAAACTCGAAACTCTATCAAAATTTGTGAATACCCCTTCTCCTATCCCTTCTCTTCTGAACCAAATGTCATGTTTATGATATATTTATGATATATCCATGTTTCTTGCTATTATCAATCCTCTTAACTGTCCAATCAATTTAACATGTTGTCGCTTTTGCCATATTTATAAAGAGAGAAATCAAATAATATAATGTAACTAATCTGAATGATGTGCCCAACCCTATGTCCTTGTGAGTTGCCCTGTCATATTTTATCACACCTAGAGGTCACATTGATACCTAATTGCATATGTTCATTAATTTGAACGGATATTCACTGATTGTGACAGATCTTGCTGTTCCATATCAAAGTACATTTGCTAATGAGGTCAGTATTTAAAAAAATACTAGACCAAGTGCAGACCCGTTGGGTCTGTTCCCCCAACGTGCGGTTGGGGGGGGGGGGGGGGAGGCGGCATGCAGCATCACACACTAACTACCCCCCCCTCCCGCACTCACGCTAATGGAGGAGAGGAGGGGGGAGAGAGAGAGAGGGGGGGGGAGAGAGGGGGGTGAGATGAGGGGCGGGGGAGATGTGGGGAGCAGGGAGGGGGTAGGGGTGTGTGGAAGGGAGGGGGGAGAGGAGAGGGAGGGGGGATAGGAGATGGAGGGGGGAGAGGAGATGGAGGAGGGGGGGGGAGAGGAGAGGGAGGGGGGAGAGGAGAAGGAGAGGGGAGAGGAGAGGGAGGGGGGGAGAGGAGATGGAGGAGGAGGGGGAGAGGGAGGGGGGGGGAGAGGAGAGGGAGGGGGGGGGGAGAGGAGAGGGAGGGGGGGGGGGGGAGAGAGAAAGTGCCTTTTTACTTCAACCCAAACCCAAACAACCATTTGCAGGCAGTGCTTTTTTACCTCTAACCATATTTTCATTTTCAAACCAAATTAAGGGTACTCACAGTGCTGTCGACATTTGTCAGTGTCATTCAAAGCTCTGATTGAGGCACACCACTTGCAGAGACTGATTGAGGCACACCACTTCCTGGTTTTATAGTCCCTCCCCCTCCCTCCAGCAGAGGCAGCAGAGAGAATGGGGAATGTTGTAAAAACATTAATATCTCTGTCAATTTTCATCGACGGGAAAAATCCTCGGCACACATGCGGCGGAGGGGGGCTCTGAGCGAGTGGCCAAAAATGACGGCCGTAGGTGGCGGCGTTCTCTCGGAAACCGCAGCACAGAAAGCCAAAACCGGTCAAGAACAGAGTTTTAGTAATATAGATAGATGTGCCCTTTAAAAATCTAGAAAAACGAAATCTTCTGATTTGGAAATGTAAGCGACAACTAATTTGAGCCATGTGCCTTCAAATATGTTCCGGTTTGCAATGAAATACCTGCAAACTGTATCTGTCCACGTATATGGTTTAAAAGAGATCTTTTAGTTTTAGTTTCGTTTAGTTTGGAGATAGAACGTGGAAACTGGCCCTTCGGCCCACTGAGTCCGCTCCGACCAGCGATCCCCACACATCACCACTATCCAACACACTACGGGCAATTTACAAATTTACTAAGCCAATTAACCTACAAACCTGTATGAGTTTAGAGTGTTGGAGGAAACCGGAGATCCCGGGGAAAACCCAGGCAGGCCATGGGGGAGAATGTACAAACTCTATACTGACAGCGCCCGTAGTCAGGATAGAACCCGGGTCTCAAGCGCTGTAAGGCAGCAACTCTACCGCTGCACCACCATGTCATATACATGTAAATATTTTCTGTCCTTCATTTTGCAGGTTGCTCACACCGAAAAATAATTTTTTTTGTGTAACACTAAAATAATGATGTGAAAAACAAAAAACAAATATTTGGAATATGGGACATTTCTGCAACTAATAACAAGTAGATTTGTAATTGTCTTTCTTATAAAGATAGATGTGATTCTTGTCTGCAACAACTGCCATTTTCGATCGTGTATTAAAATGTCTCAAGGCACCTTTCACAATTTGAATGCAAGTACGATTTTAATAAGTTTAATCTCTGTTAAGCCTTCAATCTCTTGTGGCCATAAGCATCTGCAATATTTAGTTTGTTTTGGGTATACAGCGTAGAAACAGGCCCTACGACCCACCAATCCCACACTGACCAGCAATCACCCATACATTAGGCCTATCCTGTGCAGAAGGGACAATTTACAGAAGCCAATTAACCTACAAATTTGCACGTCTTTGGAATGTGGGAGGAAACTAAAGCACCCGGAGAAAACCCACACGGGTCACAGGGAGAATGTACAAACTCCATACAGACAGCACCCGTAGTTAGGAACGAACACGGGTTCTATGGCAGTAACTCTACCGCTGCGACACTGTGCTACCCAAAATATTGTCCTCTGTTTCTGAAGCCAGTGGCACTGAGAACACACACATCTGGCACGAATTAATCAAGGACAAATGTATTCTTCTGGCAGTCTGGCAGTGTAGATTAAACTTTGTTGCATAAAGGGCAACTGTGGCCTGCTAATTATACACCCTTGAAAAAGCAACATCATCTGTGGAATTCTCTGTCACAGAAGGATCTGTGGAATTCTCTGCCACAGAAGGTAGTTGAGGCCAGTTCATTGGCTATATTTAAGAGGGAGTTAGGTGTGGCCCTTGTGGCTAAAGGGATCAGGGGGTATGGAGGGAAGGCAGGGATGGGATACTGCCATGATCCCATCGGGATGCTGGGATGATCAGCCATGATCAAATCGAATGGCGGTGCAGGCTTGAAGGGCCGAATGGCCTACTCCTGCACCTATTTTCTATGTTTCTATCTGCACCCATTTCTATTGGACCTCAGCTTCTGTTGAAATAAATAGGAAATCGAATATTGGGTTCGTGTTTGCACTAAAATAAATACAATTCATAAGTTAGACAGTAAACATACGAGAATATAATTCACTACAAATCACAAGACCAAATAATCTTGTTCTACCTTTGTCAACTTAATCCATTTTTAGTTTGAGTTACTGAATTACAAAAGATATATGTGCAAATATTTCCAGCCCAGATGTGTTTGTATGTAATTCACTGCTATTTTGATTGCAGTGGAATCTTAATCAAAGCCTAACATTTTCTTGTAAAAAGAGACGCAACTTTCATAAATCAATGTATAATGTGAACGTGTGGACATAATTATGAGTAATGTTTGTGCGATGAAGGGTAACTTTGGACCCTGGTACAACTCCATAATGCCTCTTGGATGGAATACTTTCTGCTCAGTTGCTTCTCATTATTGGTTAGCAGTTGCCACTAGTAACTGGCTGGGGACATGTATTGTTCACATGACTAAATAATAATTAATTTAAAACTACTGTTTGGTAGATTTGAATAACATTTGTTTCATTAAACATATTGGGCAACAAATGGAGAGATCCAATTTAGATTAACACGTGGTGGCACAGTGGCGCAGCGGTAGAGTTACAGCACCAGAGACCCTGGTTCAAACCTGACTACGGGTGCTGTCTGTACGGAGTTTGTACGTTCTCCCCGTGACCACATGGGTTTTCCCCAATTCCTCTGGTTTCCTCCCACACTCCATAGAATGTGTACAGGTGTGTAAGTTAATTGGCTTCAGTAAAAAGAAAATTGTAAATTGTCACTAGTGAATGAATGAATGAATAAGTTTATTGGCCAAGTATTCACATACAAGGAATTTGCCTTGGTGCTCCGCTCGCAAATGACAACGACATACAGTGACAAGTGACACATATAGTGTGTAGGATAATCCTAGTATACAGGGATTGCTGGTCGGCGCAGACTCAGTGCGCCAAAGGGCCTATTTCCTTGCTCTATCTCTAAACTAAACTAAAGATGCTTTGAGCAATTTTTTACAAAGGCCATTTTGGAAAATTATAAATACCCTTTATTACCCTCCCCACAATTGTCATTCCCCTCCATACATCCACAATGCATGCTGCCACAGTCAAGGCTTTAAGCTGCATCACACATGATTGAAAGATACAGCATGGAAACAGGCCTTTCGGCCCACCGAGTCCACGCCATCCATTGATCACCCATTCATGCTGGATCAGTGTTATATCGCTTTTACATCCACTGCTTATGCACTAGAGGCCTACAGACCCGCACATCTCAAGGATGTGGGAGGAAACCACTGGGTGAAAACCCACGTAGTCACAGTGAGAACATGCAAACTCCCCACAGATAGCATCCGAGTTCTGTGTGGAACACAGGTCTCCGACATTGTGAGACATCAGCTCCACCACTGTGCTGCCCTGACAGTGTAGGCATGAGAGGCCAGGTTCATGATGCCTTGGTGACACACGAGCAACTTCAGTTGAGTTCACAAGATAATGAATTAGAACAGGGGCCCTTTGTAATATTTCACTTTTGTCCTTTAGCACAAGCTCAATAATGCCAATTGTTATACTAATGTGGCAAGAGACACCAGGGATATTAGTGCATGAAAGTCATACAGAAATTTGAATGGACACATTTGTGCTAGGTACACATGAAAGGTAATGGCTGTGAATTGCCTCTGCAACGTTCAATTCCATGGAAGTCAAGAAACTAAACTTCAGACGAAGGTGAGAGGGGGAAGATTCTGTAGGAACAAGGGGCAGCTTTTTCACACAGTGGGTGATGGTTTTATGGAACAAGTTGCTTGAGGAAGTATTTGAGGCAGGTACAACAACACCATTTAAAAAATACGTGGACAGGTACATGGATTTGAAATGTTTAGAAGGATATGGGCCAAACGGGGGCAAATTCGACTAGTTAAAATGTGACGCCTTGTTCGGGACGGCTGAGTAGGGCTGAAGGGCCTCTTTCTGTGGTCTATGACTAATTGAAATACAATAAATGTATATTGAATGATGGAAAATGAATCTCAATAATAATGATCTTCATCTCTGAACAACGTTGAGTCTAGCAGAAGAACAAGGGTCAGGTGTGTCTTCTAGTAGCAATGTTACAACATTTTGAGATTTTAAAAATCAAGTCTTTAATTTATCCCATCAGATAAAGCATAAAAAGAAGTTTAATTTGACACCTAATTCACTTTCATCTTCAGTATTAAAAAAGTTATGGCCATTTTCATACTCGGAAATTGGCATCTTGTTCCCTATTGCTTTTTCATTGACTTAACACAAAAGCTGTGATCGAGAACATTTAAAATCCGATAACTTTCTTAAAATTTAAGAGAACTGAAAGAATTTATAGTTATTATAGATTGAAGCATTCTGAAACAAATATGAAACAATCTTATTTAGATGACTTGAAATTAAAGCATATAGTTAGTTAGTTACCTAATTGTAGCTAATTACAAAATTCAATTACTAGATCTAAACATCTATCCATTTCTTAAGAATAGATTAACATTTTTAAATAGCCTAAGTGTCCAAATAACATTCACACAATAATTCCGAATATAACATAATTTTTAAATCTCATTGTCATGGGTTTATAGGCCAAATGGAAGGAATTTAATGTTTAATACCTGTAAATTAATGGCCATTTAAATCAGCTTGCGAGTGGGATTTTCTGGAACGGGACCATTTGGAACGTTGAGGTTGCGGTGATTTAGTCTCCCATATCGGCAGCAAAAACACTGCCGGTTCGTTCGGGGACTAAATCACCGTTTCGCAACTTAAAATGTGAATTAAATACATCTTAAGAAACACTTTTATACATAAAAATAAACGACTTTCTTTTACCTGTCCCCTACATAAAATCCGGCCCCGTTGTCGGCATTGACGGCTTCAGAAGCTGATTTTAAAATCACTCCAGCAATTAACTTGTCGGGCTAATTTTTTTTTAAAAACACACGGAACGGCCGTCAGAACGATTCTTTAGCAACATCTTGCACTCCAACAAAATATAATTCAGGACCAGGTCGGAAAAAAAACGCGTTTTAACCCCGCCCCCCCCCCTCAAACGCACCAAAATCGCGCACACGGCCAGTGGCAGAATTGCAGCGCCGCTGAAGGTAAGTATTGTAACATACCTAGTTCTAGTGCCTAAACATTGCTGGTTTCTGCACGGCAATGTACAAATGCAGAGGGAAGGATATACTGGTCTTTGGAATGCATTTCTCCACTGAATTAGTGTAAAGGGTGTAATCTGGACCAGAATTGTGCACTAAGGGGGGGGGGGGGAGGAAACAGTAAGAAAAATAAGAAAGGAAGAGAGAGAGTGAGAGTGCCGAAGGAATAAAGAGGGATAATGCGAGAGAGAGATAGATAGAGCAGACAGCGTGCTTTCTGACATATCTGCATCATTAATAAATATACCTCATTCAACACCAATAATCGAACGACATGAATATTACGAAACCACTTATCAGTTGTTTGTACAGACTTGGTAAAAGAATCAGAAAACAGAGGAGAACACAATAGATATTGCAGTTTGCACATTATGTGGAATGATTGCAGTCACTGTCTTTGCAGTCCACATTGGTTTGTAGTTCAATTTGCTTTCCTACTTCATGATATAATTACTAGCAGATTTCACTTGCAATAATGAATCTTAATAATTTGCTTGCTTTTTGCATACTGTAGCTTTTAATATTTATTGCCTTCCTCCTGACAGATGTTATAGATGATTTAGGTATCTGACATTATCAGGAATCAGTAATCTGCTATCTCGTGTTAACATATACACTTAATTTGGTTAAAAAGAAGCTTGACGTGTTTCGAGTGTTAATATGAAAACCAACGCTTAATATCTCTGGCCCTGTTACATATTAAACTGTGAAGTTTTGTGCTCATCAGCTCTGTAGATTGCCACTTGCACTCGGTAACAATAAATTCAGTTGAGTTTATGCTTGGTTTTACCAACAGAAAATGTTCGGATGAGTGGGGGGGGGGGGGGGCAGGGTGAAACTGTATATCAGAAATGAGGTACAAGATTAGAATGGAGACACAAGACAAACCAAATTTGCTGGAGGAACTCAGTGGTACCATCTGTGGAGAGAACTGGCCACGTCATGCTTTGGGTCAAGATCCTTCTTCAAGACTAGAGTGGCTAGCAGATTAAAAGAGTAGGAGGGAACTGCAGATGCTGGTTTGCACCGAAGATAGACACAAAATGCTGGAGTAACTCAGCGGGTCAGGCAGCATCTCTGTAGAAAAGGAATAGGTGATGTTGCGGGTCAAGACCCTTCTGAGAGTCAGGGGGAAATTATAGAGGTATGGAAAGCTCCAGAATTGATCAGAGCCGGAATCAGTGACTAAAGAGCTCACAATGGTTGGCTGTGGAGGTGTTGATAGCACGGGGGTATGAACAGTAAAACTAGCAGGATGATTAGGGTGGGGGAGGGACAGAGAGAGAGGAAATGCAAGGGGTCCTTGAAGTTAGAGAAATCAATTGCTTTGGAAAGGTTAGAATGGCTGGTTATTGGAAAATCTTGAATTGTTTGCGATGTGCTGTCAGAATATGAAGGCATTTACACAAGCTTACACAAGAACAGTGCAGGAGCCCAAAGTGGGAGTGCGATGGAGAATTTGAAAGAATGACAATTGTAAGTACAGGGTCAATCTTGCGGACTGAGTATTCTCCAGGGTGTCAAGTCAAGTCAAGTTTATTCGTCACATACACATACGAGATGTGCAGTGAAATGAAAAGTGGCAATGCTCGCGAATTGTGCAAAAAACAAACAAACTGCAAACAGAATGGTACTGAATCACATATTCACATATTACATATTTGTGGGAGGGGAAAAAAGGAAAAAAAAAGCAATTTAAAAAAAAGACACAACAGTAAAAGACTAACAGTAAAAGTTAGTCCCTGGTGAGATAGGAGTTTACAGTCCTAATGGCCTCTGGGAAGAAACTCCTTCTCAACCTCTCCATTCTCACAGCATGGCAACGGAGGCGTTTGCCTGACCGTAGCAGCTGGAACAGTCCGTTGCTGGGGTGGAAGGGGTCCCACATGATTTTGTTGGCTCTGGAGTTGCACCTCCTGATGTATAGTTCCTGCAGGGGGGCGAGTGTAGTTCCCATAGTGCGTTCGGCCGAACGCTCTACTCTCTGCAGAGTCTTCTTATCCTGGGCAGAGCAATTCCCAAACCAAATCGTGATATTTGCGGACAAGATGATTTCCACCGCCGCTGAGTAGAAGCACTGGAGGATCCTCAGGGACATTCTAAATTTCCTCAATTGCCTGAGGTGGTAAAGGCGCTGCCTTGCCACCCAATCTGCAGGGGGATGCTCCAAAGTTGCCACCACTTTGAAATTCTGGCAGCATCCTTTTTCTCTTATACATCCTCTCCAAAATCACCACATCCTTCCTGCAATGAGGCGAGCAGAATTGCACACGATACTCTAAATGCAGCCCACCAGTTTTATAAAAATGCAATGTGGCTGCCTTAAACTTAAACTTAATGCCTCAATCAATGAAAGCAAGCATACCGTATGCCTTTTTTTTTAAACCTCTCTATCTATTTGTGATGCTGCCTTCAGAGTGCTGTGCATTTGGACATGTTTAGGGTCCGGCAACCAAGTATATAGTTTTGTGTAGGAAGGAACTGCAGGTGCTGGTTTAAACTGAGGATATTTACAAAAAAGCTGGAGTAACTTAGACGGACAGAATGAGAGGTAAGGGGTAAGCCATTAAGAATAAAGGGTAAGCTATTTAGAACGGAGATGAGGAAACATTTTTTCTCACAGAGAGTTGTGAGTCTGTGGAATTCTCTGCCTCAGAGGGCAGTGGAGGCCAGTCCTCTGGATACTTTCAAGAGAGAGCTAGATAGGGCTCTTAAAGATAGGGGATATGGGGAGAAGGCAGGAACGGGGTACTGATTGTGGATGATCAGCCATGATCGCATTGAATGGCGGTGCTGGCTCGAAGGGCCGAATGGTCTACTCCTGCACCTATTGTCTATTGTCTATTGTCTATTGACAGGCAGCATCTCTGGAGAGAAGGAATGGGTGACGATTCGGGTCGTGTCTCTTCTTCAGGCTTCAACCCAAAATGTCACCCATTTCTTCTCTCCAGAGATGCTGCCTGTCTTGCTGAGTTAATCCAGGCTTTTGTGTCTATCCTAAATATGTAGTTTCCCCTTACATTTGACCTCTGACGGTGCAACTCCGCACACCTTCCTGGATTAAACTACATCTGCCATTTCTCTGCCCAGATATGTATCTGAAGTCCGCATTAACCAACCTGATCTCCCGGTGGCTCAGCACTTCAACTCCCCCTCCTATTCTGAATCCGACCTCTTTGTCCTGGGCCTCCTCCATGGCCAGAGTGAGCACCACCGGAAATTGGAGGAGCAGCACCTCATATTCCGCTTGGGCAGTCTGCACCCTAGCTGCATAAACATTGAATTCTCCAATTTCCGGTAGCCCTTGCTGTCTCCTCCCCTTCTCAGCTCTCCCTCAGCCCTCGGGCTCCTCCTCTTCATTTTTCCTTTCTTCTCCCCTCCCCCACCCTACATCAGTCTGAAGAAGGGTTTTGGCCCAAAACGTTGCCTATTTCCTTTGCTCCATAGATGCTGCTGCAACCGCTGAGTTTCTCCAGCACTTTTGTCTATCTGATCGATATCCCACTGCATGCTTTTGGCAGCCTGCCTCACTGTCCACAACTCACCATTTTCTGTAAGATCGGCAAACTTGCTAACCAACCCATCTACATTTTCATCCTGGTCATATCCAGAGGTTCTCGCACTGATCCCTAAGGAACATCATTGGCCACAGATCTCCAGCCAGAGAGACCCTTCTTCCATTGCTCTCTGTCTTCTATGAGTAAGCCAGTCCTGAATCGAAACTACCAAGTTACTGTGTATCCTATCCATCTTATTCATCTTGATCATCCTACCATGAAGGACTTTATCAAATGCCTTACTAAAATCCACCATCCATTATCCTATTCTCATCAATCACTTTTGTCATCTCAAAAAAATCTCAATCGAGTTAGTAAGACATGACTTGCCACTGAGAAAGTCGTACTGATTGTCTCCAACTAGTCTATCTCTTCCAAATGAGACTAAATCCTATCCCTAAGAATCCTCTCAAATTGCTTCGTAACTGATGTAAGGCTCACCAGCCTATAGCTGCATTATCCTTATTTCCCTTTCGTAACTGGTGCTCCAGTTTCACCGGATGCTCCAGTTTCCTCTCACACTCCACAGACGTACAGGGTTGTAGGTTAATTGGCTTTGGTGAAGATTGTAAATAGTGCCTAGTGTGTAGGATAGTGCTAGCGTACAGGGATTGAGGGTCGGTGCGGACTCTGTGGGCTGAAGGGCTTCTTTCCGCTCTAAACCTAACTAAAACCAAACACTAAAACTAAAAGCTAAACAACGGAACAACATTGGCTACACCCCAGTCCTCCGGGACCTTGCCTGATAACACTGCATCAGTAAAATATGCTCCTAAATATGTGTTTTGCACATTATGTGCATCCATTTACTAATAATCCAGCCACTAAAACTACTAACATTCTCTCCACTGATTTTCCATTTGTAATAGCTTTATGATCATATTTTTAACAGTTTGGATATTAACAGGCTAAAGCTGGTGTATCACTTTTATGATCCATAAACACACACACATAATCATAAATAACTCCCTGCATTTGAAAGTAGCCTGCGTTCAATGCCACAAATTTCCTGCTGCTGCCACCGCAATGTGTCAACCGGGATAGTATCCAAAGCGATCTGGCAGCTCAAAACTAGGCTTCTGCAAAGTCCTTTAAACCATCAGCAATAGAAACAGACACATAATGCTGGAGTAACTCAGCGGGACTGAAGGAACGGGTGGCATTTCGGGTTGAGACACTTCTTCAGACTGAAGACCAGACCAGTCTGAGGAAGGGTCTCGACCCGAAATGTCACCCATTCCTTCTATCCATAGATGCCGCCGGCCTCGCTGAGTTACTCCAGCATTATGTGTCGATCTTTGGTGTAAACCAGCATCTGTAGCTCCTTCCTACCCAGCAATTGCAACAATCTTCTTCTGCAGTTGTACAGGGCTCCGGTGAGACCACATCTGAAGTATTGTGTACAGTTTTGGTCTCCTAATTTGAGGAAGGACATCCTTGTGATTGAGGCAGTGCAGCGTAGGTTCACGAGATTGATCCCTGGGATGGCGGGACTGTCATATGAGTAAAGATGTTCCCAATGTTGGGCGAGTCCAGAACCAGGGGCCACAGTCTTAGAATAAAGGGGAGGTCATTTAAGACTGAGGTGAGAAAAAACTTTTTTACCCCGAAAGTTGTGAATTTGTGGAATTCCCTGCCACAGAGGGCAGTGGAGGCCAAGTCACTGGATGGATTTAAGAGAGAGTTAGATAGAGCTCTAGGGGCTAGTGGAGTCAAGGGATATGGGGAGAAGGCAGGCACGGGTTATTGATAGGGGACGATGAGCATGATCACAATGAATGGTGGAGCTGGCTCGAAGGGCCGAATGGCCTCCTCCTGCATCTGTTTTCTACGTTTCTATGTTTCTATGTTACACCACTGCACTCTGTGGCCCTGTGCCCCGGCACTTCCCTCAGTGCAACACTAGAATCAAGTCTCAACATGGTACAATGAGGAGCACACAATGGGAATGACTGAATCTCCACTGCTCTCCAGGTTAGAATACTTCAAAGATTCATCTCTCCCTGAGTGAAGGCATCTCTCCACAACTCTGTGCTAAATGGCCCGCCCCTTATTCTGAAACTGAACCCCTTGGTTCCAGACTTCCATAATCTAGCTTGGCAAACACTTTAATTATTTCAAGTAGTACCCCCACTCTTTCACCAGCCCCCACGCGCGCACATTTCTCCCACCATCTTACACCATCCCTGGTCACCCTGCCCCTTTCCCATCCTCCCTAGGCTCATCTCCCACCCCTATTACCCTCACCCATCTCCTAGTTCCCCCTTTCCCTTTTATCCACCTTTTCCTCATCTCCTTCCACCCACATTTCTCCTTCCAGCATTTGGCCCCCTCTGTCAAATTATTGAAATAGATTGTGGATCATTGAAGACTAAACAAGGATCTCTGTGTGTTATCTCTCTAGTCTCAGCCAACCACTGACTTATTTAGAGTGACTGAATGGAACAGGCCCTTTGGACCGCGGAGGCCAGGCCGACCATCCATCTTTCATTCACACTAGTTTTACCTTATCCCATGTTTGCATCCACTCCCTACACACTGGGGGCTAATTAACCTACAAACTTGCACGTCTTTGGGATGTGGGAGGAAACCGGAGCACCCAGAGGAAACCCACGCGGTCACGTGGAGGACGTGCAAACTCTGCACAGACAGCACTCGAGGCCAGAATCGAACCCGAGTCTCTGGCGCTCTGAGGCAGCAGCTCTACCTGTTGTGCCACGGTGCCAATAACGTTAGTAAGAAGCATTTTTTCCTACTCTTTGTTTTTTTGCCAAAACAGCCTATTCTCAATCCATGTCAATAAAATGAAAGTTTTGATTCAATTTTCCATGTGCCCTAACCAAATTGACCAACCTCCTGTGTGGAAACTTCTCAAAAGCATTCTGAAAATTCAACTGCACACTTCCACTGATTCCACACATCTATCCTATTTGTCACATCCTCAAAGAATACCAATCTATTCAAACACAATTTTCCTTTCATACCGTCAATCTATCTTCACTCAGCTCAATCCCATTATTTTTTTTCAAGATGTTCGGGGACATCTTTTTATCTTCAGCTAGCTAGCGGCATTGGATTTCTGAATTGTACCTATGGAGACTATACATAATGCTACTTGTTAATAACACATTGTGCAAGCGAAAGAATTGCACCCATGGTTCCCAAATTGTAGGCTCCTTACCACGATTAGCCCACTAAACGCAAGTGATGCAAAAGACTAGTGGGTCCTTTACTAGAACAGAGGTTGTTTCCTTGTGACCCAATATTATGTTTCCATGTGACTAACGAGGTGCTTGAGGCAGAGCCTTCAAGAATGGGCCACAGTTTAAGAATAAGAAGCCATTTAGAATGGAGACGAGGAAACACTTTTTCTCACAGAGAGTTGTGAGTCTGTGGAATTCTCTGCCTCAGAGGGTGGTGGAGGTCGGTTCTCTGGATACTTTCAAGAGAGAGCTAGATAGGGCTCTTAAAAAATAGCGGAGTCAGGGGATATGGGGAGAAGGCAGGAACGGGGTACTGATTGGGGATGATCAGCCATGATCACATTGAATGGCGGTGCTGGCTCGAAGGGCCGAATGGCCTACTCCTGCACCTATTGTCTATTGTCTATTGTTCACAAGAATGATTCCATAAATGAGTGGGTTAGCATATGATGAGCTTTTGACAACACTAGGCCTCTACTCGTTGGAGATTATAAGGTTGAGGGGGGACATTGAAATTTACAGAATAATGAAAGGCATTGATAGAGTAGATGTGGAATGGATGTTTCCACTGGTGGGAGAGTCTAAGACCAGAGGTTATAGCCTTAGAATTAAAGGGCGCTCATTTAGAAAGGAGTTGAGGAGGAACTTCAGAGGGTAGTTAATCTGTGAACTCATTGCCACAGAGGGCTGCGGAGGCCAAGTCAGTGGATATTTTTTTTTTTTTTTAATTTATTTATTAGAAGTAGACATATTATAAAATGTAGTTACATATTATAGTAAAAAAACTTTTCATATACATCAGTCATACATTATTAAAATTTTCCATTATCAATTACTTCTGCTTCTAGTGTTTTTAGTTTTTATAGAAAGAGGGAAAAAGAGAGGGTAGAAAGTTACAAATAAAAAAGAAAGAAAAAAAAAAAAAAACACAACATAAAAACAAGGGAGGTGGAATGGGTTACCTGTAATACGTCAATGGAGATAGGTTCGTAGGTTATAAAGTATAGCTTTTCATCTGTTCCTGAGTTCAAGTTTCAGTTGGGTCCTCGTGCTGTGCCAATCTATCCCTTCAGATAGTTAATGAATGGAGCCCAAATTTTATGGAAAAGATCTTGTTTGTCCATTAAGACAAGTCTAATTCTTTCTAAGTATAGGGTCTCCGACATTTCCGTAATCCACATTTTAATTGTGGGGGCTGTAGGGCCTTTCCAAAATTTTAATATTAATTTTTTTCCGGTTATTATACTGTAGTTGAGGAAATTTCTTTGGTTTGTTGTGAGTGTTAAGCTTTGTTCTGATATTCCAAGTATTATTAATTTTGTGTCTGGGTCCAGTTTTGTATTAATAACTTCTGAAGTTATTTCAAAAATATCAGTCCAGAAATGTTTAAGTTTTATACAGTTTGCAAACGTATGTGTTAAATTAGCCTCTAGATGTAGACATTTATCACAAATAGAAGAGATTTGTGGGAAGATTCTATTTAGTTTTATTTTAGAGAAGTGTAGTCTATGTAAGACCTTGAATTGTATTAAAGTATGTCTGGCATTTAATGAACATTGATGTATTTGTTGTAAACTTTCGTCTCACATATCTTTCGTGATAGGGTGACCTATTTCATTTTCCCATTTGTATCTATATGGTTCGGTCGGTGGTACCTCGTTGTTTAGTAGGGTGTTATAAATATAAGCTATTAGTTTTTCAGTATTAGGATGCTTGTTCAGACATTCATCAAGAATTTCTGATTCCCTATTCCTGTAAACTTGTGTATTAGATTTAACATAATCTCTAATTTGTAGATATCTGAAGAAATTATTTGAGTGCAGTCCATAATTCAGTTGTAACTCTTGAAATGAAAGAAAAGTACCTTTCCCATAAAGGCGTCCTATATTTTTGATTCCATAATTTTTCCACTGTGTGAAACCTTTGTCCATAAAGGATGATTTGAATAAAGGATTATTTACAATGGGAAGGCAGAGTGGTATATTATTCAATTTTAAATCTTTTTTTATTTGTTTCCAAATTCGTATTCCACTATGTATTATGGGGTTTTCTTTATAGGTTTTTTTGTGCAGTTTTGTGGGGGCAAATATGATCGGTCCAATTTCAAAAGGTAGACAGTCTTCCTTTTCCATCATTAGCCAATCTGGTTGTTGATCCATTTCTTCCAGCCAGAAATTCATGTTTTTAATATGGACTGTCCAAAAATAAAATAAGAAATTTGGCAAAGCCAAACCTCCATTTATCTTTGATTTACATAAATGTTTTTTACTTATTCTATGATTCTTATAATCCCAGACAAAACTTGTAACAATGGAATCGACTTTTTTGAAAAAAGTTTTTGGGATATATATCGGAATTAATTGAAGTAGGTACAGCAGTTGCGGTAAAAAAATCATTTTTATAGCATTAATTCTCCCAAGCATAGAAATGGGGAGTGTTTTCCAGTATTGCATATTCTTATGTAGTTTATTCAGTAAGGGTGGGAAATTTAGTTTAAATAAAGAGGTATATGTCTTAGTTACATAGATTCCTAAGTATTTAAATTTATCTTTAACTATTTTAAAAGGGGATTGTTGTATTGTATGTAAATTGAATTTTGTTATTGGCATGATTTCGCTTTTATTCCAATTAATTCTATATCCCGAAAACTGACCAAATTGAGTTATTAGATTTAATAGGTTTGGAATACTAGTTTCTACCAACCTCCTGTGTGGAAACTTCTCAAAAGCATTCTGAAAATTCAACTGTACCCTTCCACTGATTTTCGCACATCTATCCTATTTGTCACATCCTCAAAGAATACCAATCTATTCAAACACAATTTTCCTTTCATACCGTCAATCTATCTTCACTCAGCTCAATCCCATTATTTTTTTTCAAGATGTTCGGGGACATCTTTTTATCTTCAGCTAGCTAGCGGCATTGGATTTCTGAATTGTACCTATGGAGACTATACAAAATGCTACTTGTTAATAACACATTGTGCAAGCGAAAGAATTGCACCCATGGTTCCCAAATTGTAGGCTCTTTACCACGATTAGCCCACTAAACGCAAGTGATGCAAAAGACTAGTGGGTCCTTTACTAGAACAGAGGTTGTTTCCTTGTGACCCAATATTATGTTTCCATGTGACTAACGAGGTGCTTGAGGCAGAGCCTTCAAGAATGGGCCACAGTTTAAGAATAAGAAGCCACTTAGAATGGAGATGAGGAAACACTTTTTCTCACAGAGAGTTGTGAGTCTGTGGAATTATCTGCCTCAGAGGGCGGTGGAGGCCGGTTCTCTGGATACTTTCAAGAGAGAGCTAGATAGGGCTCTTAAAAATAGTCAGGGGATATGGGGAGAAGGCAGGAACGGGGTACTGATTGGGGATGATCAGCCATGATCACATTGAATGGCGGTGCTGGCTCGAAGGGCCGAATGGCCTACTCCTGCACCTATTGGCTATTGTCTATTGTTCACAAGAATGATTCCATAAATGAGTGGGTTAGCATATGATGAGCTTTTGACAACACTAGGCCTCTACTCGTTGGAGATTATAAGGTTGAGGGGGGACGTTGAAATTTACAGAATAATGAAAGGCATCGATAGAGTAGATGTGGAATGGATGTTTCCACTGGTGGGAGAGTCTAAGACCAGAGGTCATAGCCTTAGAATTAAAGGGCGCTCATTTAGAAAGGAGTTGAGGAGGAACTTCAGAGGGTAGTTAATCTGTGAACTCATTGCCACAGAGGGCTGCGGAGGCCAAGTCAGTGGATATTTTTAAGGCAGAGATAGACAAATTCTTGATTAGAACGGGTGTCAATGGTTATGGGGAGAAAGCAGGAAAATGGGATTAGGAGGCAGAGATTAGCCATGATTGAATAGCGGATGGACTGGATGGGCCAAATGGCCTAATTCTACTCCCATAATTTGTGAATTTGGGAGAAAAGAGCATCTTATTCTGTTGTGCTGATGTACCCATTTCAAAATGTATTGAATTAAATTATTTGGGTCCAGCAGCTAATGCAAACAATCAGCATCTATACTAACTACCAGACGTCACCAGTCTCTGAATTATGATGATCACTAGCTAATTGGAAAATGCTGCCAGTCCACTGTTCAAAACTTTACTCTGTCTCACCTTGGTGGTCTCTCAATTAACCATCTAGTCAAGCACTGCTGTGAACTTGCACAGTTGGTTCAGAAGTTTTGCAAAGCAAACACTATTTGTGGTTCGCTTATCTTAACTTCAGAAATAATGAACAGTGGATTTTAATAATGCAGAGGTATTCGACGTATCTTCCCTACTTTGTATCTCCACTCTCAGTTAACCCAGACCAAACATTATGCATGAGTATTTGTACAAGAGTTTTGTTTAGATTAGAGATACAGCGCGGAATCAGACCCTTCGGCCCACCGAGTCTGTGCCGACCAGCGATCCCCGCACCCTAACACTATCCTATAGACAAGGTTAATTTGCAATTTTTACCAAAGTCAAATTAATCTTCATACCTGTACGCCTTTGGAGTGTGGGAGGAAATTGGAACACCCACTCAGTCACTGGGAGAACGTACAAACTCCAAACATAAACCATAGTCAGGGTCGAACCTGGGTCTCTGTTGCTGTAAAGCAGCAACTCTACCATTGTGCCACCGTGTCTTTGAAGATCTATCGTAAAAATTCTGCATCAGGCAAATATTAGAAAATGACCATTCATTCTTAAGGTTGGATGCAGGAATTTACCAATTTTGCTGACATCATTCAAGTAAAGCCATTAACTTACTAGCAGGGAAAAATAGAGGTTTTACTTTCAAATTAATTTATATTGAAAAATGCGTTGTCAGCTTTGTAATTTTGCATGGAATCACATTCATGCAATATAAGCTGGAAATATGTTCTTTGAGTTTTTGAGCTGTAAATAACTGTGCCAGTCGGGGTGACCGCGAGGCACAGCTACCGTACTTTAGAGTCCAGGAGATAAAGAAAAACGAAGGTAAAGACAAGAGAGTGCTGAAGGGAAAATAACAGTGGAAGTTGTTGGCCGTGCAGATATAAAGATCGTAAATATCGGGAATTATCGCATTTGCTCACTGCATTTCATCAAAACTAAGGCATTATTGATGTTTTGATGAAATGCAGTGAGCAAACGCGATAATTCCCGATATTTTCGATCTTTATATCTGCACGGCCAACAACTTCCGCTGTTATTTTCCCTTCAGCGCTCTCTTGTCTTTACCTTCGTTTTTCTTTATCTTCTGGACTAATTGGGTAGAGGTGAATCAGACTGTACCCTAGCTAGTGGAGGGACCGTTGGGAAGCCTGATAACCGAGGAGAAGAAACTTTTCCTGAGATTGGTGGTGCGTCTGTACCTTCTGCCGGACGGGAGCGGGGAGAAGAAGGAATGATCGGGGTGGGGCATGTCTTTGATTATAGGAAGGCAGATTATAGAAAATAGGAAGGCAGATTATTATACGAATGGTGTCAAGTTGGGAAAAGGGGAAGTACAACAAGATCTAGGGGTCTTTGTTCATCAGTCACTGAAAGTAAGCATGCAGGTACAGCAGGCAGTGAAAAAAGCTAATGACATATTGGCCTTCATAACAAGAGGAGTTGAGTATAGGAGCAAAGGGGTCCTTCTGCAGTTGTACTGGGCCCTAGTGAGACCACACCTGGAGTATTGTGTGCAGTTTTGGTCTCCAAATTTGCTATTGAGGGAGCGCAGCGTAGGTTCACGAGGTTAATTCTCAGGATGGTGGGACTGTCATATGTTGATAGAATGGAGCGGCTGGGCTTGTATACTCTGGAGTTTAGAGGGATGAAAAGGGATCTTATTAAAACATATAAGATAAGGGATTGGACACGCTAGAGGTAGGAAACATGTTCCCAATGTTGGGGGAGTCCAGAACCAGGGGCCACAGTTTAAGCATAAGGGGTCGGCCATTTAGAACAGAGATGAGAAAAAACGTTTTCACCCAGAGAGTTGCGAATCTGTGGAGGCCAATTCTCTGGATGCTTTCAAGAGAGAGTTAGATAGAGCTCTTAAAAATAGCGGAGACAGGGGATTTGGTGAGAAGGCAGGAGTGGGGTACTAAATGTGGATGATCAGCCATGATCACAGTGAATGGCGGTGCTGGCTTGCAGGGCCGAATGGCCTACCCTTGCACCTATTGTCTACTGTCTATAAACCATTTAAAAGATAATCATGTCCTATCAAATGCTATTAAAATAGGACAAAACCAAATTGAATTGGAACAAAGAGCCTGGAGTTGTTTTCTTCAAGAGTTTATTTTAGAGACGCAGCATGGAAACAGGCCCTTCAGCCCACGCCGACCATTCACGTGCAAACTCCACACAGACAGCAGCCAAAGTCCAGATCAAACCTGGGTCTCTGGTGCTGTGAGGCAACAACTCTACCAGCTGTGCCACGGTGCAGCCCTTAGTTAATTCATGACAATGCCCTGTGATTTCCTTGTGGTACTCGTATCTCAGCAGAATTAGAATCAAAATAGAGCAATTGTTTAATTAAAATGTCTACTTGAAAGAACAAAAGCAATTCCAAAAGGAATTTGGAGCCATTTGTAAGGAGGTCAGTTGATTTGTCAGTTTCAACTTGCCAAACCAACATCATTGTTAATTCTCAATCTGCAGTAGCTGTCAGGAATGAAAATCATTAGTAATGAAGGATGGGTTCTCGGGAGCTTGTCACAGCTGAACAGCCCCCGAATCTATGAACAAACAACAGGCCTTCATCCCTTGTGCACTTGCTGCAAACTCTGGTCGAACTTTTAAGATCATCAAAATGTTAAGTGTGTTTCTCCCTCTACAGATGCTGCTTGACCCCGTGAGTAGGTGAAGAGAGAGGGGGGGGGGGGGGACTTGCAGGGAGGTGAGAGGAGAGAGAGCTCAGGGAGGGGTATTGGAAGTTGAAGGCTGAGTGAGTTTGTGGTCTTGTCAAAACAACCGCTTGAGACAGCATCAGATGAAGAATCTGATTAAGAATAAGGTGGAACTGTGGGCCATGAGAGCTTTGAGATGGGCAGACTGGTTGCAGAGAGAAGTTAGGAGCATGCATGTGCCGACACATACATTGAGTGTGGATCTTAGGATATGGTTCGAACAATGCCTCGAGAAGTGATGGCGAGTGAATGATTGAATATACTTCTGATCCTGTATGGGTCCCAATTGTGCAAATCAATCACTGCTTCACTTGGAGAGACTGTGTCCCTGGATGATGGGGACCATTTGAACTTGGACTTCTTCCAATCTAGTCTATTGCATTTGTGTTCACAATGTGGCCGCCTCTGGGCTGGAAAAACCAAACACACAGACGGTGATCACGTTGTAGACCACCTACACTAAGACCCATGAGCTTCATGTTCTAAGTCAGTCAGTCCCACTTCTATCCTGATCTGTTTTTCCGTGGCCTCCTCCACTGGCATTGTGAGATGCAACATAAACTAGAAGAGCAGCACATTATCTTTATGTCAAGACACTTTGCAACTTACTGATTGAATGTTGACTATTCCAGCTTCGGGTAACCTGCAGTCTCATGGGTTCCCATTATCCTGCCCCTTTCTCACCCGTTTCTATAAAACTCCTACCCAAAGGACAAAGGATATTTATTGTCACACACACCAATTGATGCAGTCAATCTTGAGTTACCATCCAGCACACAAATAAGATAAACACAACACTATAGAATTTAACATAAAACATAAAATATCCCCCACAGTGGATTCAACGTTTCCCACTCTGAGGGAAGGCCAATACAAGTTCAGGTCTCTTCCTCTTGTTCACCCCGTGGTCGGGGCCTATTTGACTTCTGCTCATCTGCTCATTTCTTTTTCACTGCTCATTTCATTTATCATCTCATCTGTCTTAACTAATCTACACCTTGTCTTTCACTTTGCACCACGCTTCTCCCATCAGCTCTGCTGTCCAAGCTGAGATGCCGCCACTCCCTGACCCAAAAGGTTAACTGGTTACTGATGAACTGTTTGACTGGTTGAGTGCTCCCAGCATTTCCGTCTCTGCGCACAGTGTAATATGTGGTGGGATATTACACTAAGGTTCAGCCTTCATACAGATGTTAACATTTCCTATTTTTCTTGGGACTCATGCCATAATATGCAGCTGTCCATTTGCTCAGCTTTGCCTTGAAGGTAATAACAGAATGTGTGAAGGTTTACATCATCACATCATTATTGAATGAATTCAGGCAGGGCCTACAATATATTCTTTGCAGTGGAATTCATTTCCACAGACTGCTGCGGAGGCCAAGTCAATGGATATTTTAACGGTGGAGATTGACAGATTCTTCATTAGTACGGGTGTCAGGGATTATGGGGAGAAGGCAGGAAAATGGGGTTGAGAGGAAAAGATAGATCAGCCATGATTGGATGGCAGCGCAGACTATTTGGGCTGAATGGCCTAATTCTGCTCCTCGAACCTATGAAGTTATGAGGACCTTACAAACACTAAGAACACTGGAACTCTGAAAATCAAACTACCAAAAGGCATTGGATGGTGAGTCAATTGAAATTCATAACACAGGCATTGATAGATTTTTATTCACAGTGAATATCAAAGGACAGAAACCAGCTGTAACCAAGGAAAAGACCATAAACCACAGGAGCAGAAGTGTGCCATTCGGCCCATCATGTTTGCTCCACTATTCAATCATGGTTGATCTATTTCTCCCTCTCAATCCCATTCTCCTGCCATCTCCCCATAACCTTTGATGCCCATACTAATCAAGAACCTATCAATCTCCGCTTTAAAAATACCCAATGACTAGGCCGACTAGGAAAAGGGGAGATGCAGCGAGACCTGGGTGTCATGGTACACCAGTCATTGAAAGTGGGCATGCAGGTGCAGCAGGCAGTAAAGAAAGCGAATGGTATGTTAGCTTTCATAGCAAAAGGATTTGAGTATAGGAGCAGGGAGGTTCTACTGCAGTTGTACAGGGTCTTGGTGAGACCACACCTGGAGTATTGCGTACAGTTTTGGTCTCCAAATCTGAGGAAGGACATTATTGCCATAGAGGGAGTGCAGAGAAGGCTCACCAGACTGATTCCTGGGATGTCAGGACTGTCTTATGAAGAAAGACTGGATAGACTTGGTTTATACTCTCTAGAATTTAGGAGATTGAGAGGGGATCTTATAGAAACTTACAAAATTCTTAAGGGGTTGGACAGGCTAGATGCAGGAAGATTGCTCCCGATGTTGGGGAAGTCCAGGACAAGGGGTCACAGCTTAAGGATAAGGGGGAAATCCTTTAAAACCGAGATGAGAAGAACTTTTTTCACACAGAGAGTGGTGAATCTCTGGAACTCCCTGCCACAGAGGGTAGTCGAGGCCAGTTCATTGGCTATATTTAAGAGGGAGTTAGATGTGGCCCTTGTGGCTAAGGGGATCAGAGGGTATGGAGAGAAGGCAGGTACGGGATACTGAGTTGGATGATCAGCCATGATCATATTGAATGGCGGTGCAGGCTCGAAGGGCCGAATGGCCTACTCCTGCACCTAATTTCTATGTTTCTATGTTTCTATGTTTCTATGTTTCTATGTTTCTATGACTTGGCCTCCACAGCCGTTTGTGGTAATGAATTCCACGGATTTACCACCATCTGGCTAAATAAATCCCAGGGTACTTTCTTTTCTTCTGGAGCCGTGCTTTCTGGTCCTAGACTTTAGGATTAGATCAGGCGTGATTAGATTAGATCAGTCATGATCAAATTATCTTGCAGGACATGCTTGAGGGTGCTCCGATGCCCATTTGAAAGGACGTATTCAATTGCTCATTATTTCTGCTGGAAAATATTTGAAGATAATGGCAGAGCTGCCTCATTTTCTCTCCATAATTTTTCATGCATTCAATATCGTCAATCAATACGGAGAAAAAAGCGTGAGTGATCAACAGGAGCAAATGAATAATTGTATGATTTGATGATTGTGCTTCTCTTTAACGCTAATATGTAACTACAATTACATTTCTCTCATTAACGTCCTGATTTACGACCAGGTCAACATTGTGTGGATGTTATGCCTAATTCTGGGGGTTAGAAGCACTAGAAAGATTCACACGGAACCTTTGTTAGTATATTTTGCCACAAGGCATGTATTCCTAGAAAATGGGTTTTCTTTTGTCAAAGGTTTTGTGGAAGGTCTTGGAAATAACATCAGCTCAGCTGTAAAGAGAATATGGTGTTGCCTACATCTTGTGTTTGTTATAGCCTTTCATCGGGATTAATGGAAGGTTCTTTTTTTACCTCCACCATCTTGAATTTTCAGCCATCTTTGAAATATTGGCCAATTTACGCTTCAACTACTTATTGGTCATGTTTCTTAAATTTCAGTTTTTATAGATCATTGGGGGGTTTTTTTGGGGGTGGGGAGGATTTATCTAGGTGAAAATATTTTTAGTTTTAAGTTTAGTTTAGAGATACCACACAGAAGCAGGCCCTTCATCCCACCAGGTCCGCACCAACACTAACACTATCCTACACGCTAGGGACAATTTACAATTTTACCAAAACCAATTAATCTACAAACCTGTACGTCTTTGGAGTGTGAGAGGAAACTGGAGCATCAGGAGAAAACCCACGCAGGTCACGGGGAGAACGTACAAACTCTGTGCAGACAGCACTCGTATTCAGGATTGAACCCGGGTCTCTGGCGCTGTAAGGCAGCAACTCTACCGCTGAGCCACAGTACTCTCAGGAATATTTGGATTGGAGTAAGTGAAGCCAATTGACACTGCAGTAATCAGTAATGAAGAACGAAAACTCAATGCTTGCATTTATTTCAAGGGGGCTTGTATACAAAAACAAGGATATAATGTTGAGGCTCTATAAGGCGCTGGTAAGGGCACTTTTGGAATATTGTGAGCAATTGTGGGTACCATATCTGAGGAAGGATGTGCTGGCTCTAGAGAGGGTCCAGAGGTTCACAAAAATGATCTCAGGAGTGAGTAGGTTAACCTATGATGAGCGTTTGTCAGCACTGGGCCTGTACTCGCTGGAGTTTAGAAGAACGAGGGGGACCTCATTGAAACATACAGAATTGTGAAAGGCTTGGATAGAGTGGATGTGAAGAGAATGTTTCCATTAGTGGGAGTCTGGCACTAGAGGTCATAGCTGCAGAATTAAAGGACATTCTTTTAGGAAGGAGGTGAGGAGAGATTTATTTAGTCAGAGGGTGGCGAATCTGTGGAATTCTTTGCCACAGACGGCTGCAGATGCCAAGTCAGTGGATATATCTAAGGCATAGATAGATAAATTCTTGATTAGTACAGGTGTCAGAGGTTATGGGCGAAGGCAGGAGAATGGGGAGAGATAAATCAGCCATGATCGAATGGCGGAGTAGACTTGATGGGCCGAATCGACTAATTCTACTCATATTCCTTATGACCTTAGTAGACGTCTAGAATGGGAGAAATGAACCAAATTCCATTTGTCCCATTTTGTGGAATATTTTTATTCCTCCTGTTCTAATTTACCTTTGAAATGAAGTACTTGCTTTTTCAAATGAATGTTAAACGAATGCATAACATTATTCAAGGGAGAGTAAAGATTTTTCCCTGTGTCCTGATAAATATTTATTACCTACCCACACCACTCAATAGCGATTATCTACCTCATCTATCTCATTGTGTTTGTAGAACCTGGCTGCATATATCCTCCTGTGGTGTTAACGTTCCACACATATTTAATTAGCTGTGATGCACTTTGGAACAACCTAGAATATGGAAGTTGCCATTGATATAGTAATTCATGTTCGATTTCGCCCTCCCAGGGAAAAGGGGGAGTTTTTCAGTTATAACAAAATAGTCATAGAGTATGGAAACAGGCCCTTTGGCCCAACTTGTGTATACCGGCCAACATGCCCCATCTACACTAGTCCCACCTGCCTGCACTTGGCTCATAACCCTCTAAACCTGTCCCATCCATGTACATGTCCAAAAGTCTCTTGAATGTTGTGATAGAACGCTTCAACTACCTCCCCCGGCAGCCTGAACCATATACCCATCTTCATTTGTGTAGTAAAGGTCACCCCTCAGGTTCCTATTAAATCTTTCCACCCCCACCTCACAAAATTAATGAAGCAATTTGTGCTAAGGCATTACAGAGGAATGTTGGCAAACAGTTTTTACATTAGTTTACTTTAGAGATACAGCGCTGAAACAAGCCGTTAGGCCCACTGAGTCCACGCCGACCCGCGATCACCATACACTAGCACTGTCCAACACATTGAGAACAAATTACAATCTTTGCCAAAGCCAATTAACCTACAAACCTGGACTTCTTTGGAGTGTGGGAGGAAACCGGAGCACCCGGGATAATAACCCACGTAGTTCACGGGTAGAACATACAAACTCCGTACAGACAGGGCTCTGGTGAGACCACATCTGGAGTATTGTGTACAGTTTTGGTCTCCTAATTTGAGGAAGGACATCCTTGTGATTGAGGCAGTGCAGCGTAGGTTCATGAGATTGATCCCTGGGATGGAGGGACTGTCATATGAGGAAAGATTGAAAAGACTAGGCTTGTATTCACTGGAGTTTAGAAGGATGAGGGGATCTTATAGAAACATATAAAATTATAAAAGGACTGGACAAGCTAGATGCAGGAAAAATGTTCCCAATGTTGGGCGAGTCCAGAACCAGGGGCCACAGTCTTAGAATAAAGGGGAGGTCATTTAAGACTGAGGTGAGGAAAAACTTTTTCACCCAGAGAGTTGTGAATTTATGGAATTCCCTGCCACAGAGGGCAGTGGAGGCCAAGTCACTAGATGGATTTAAGAGAGAGTTAGATAGAGCTCCGGGGGCTAGTGGAGTCAAGGGATATGGGGAGAAGGCAGGCATGGGTTATTGATAGGGGACGATCAGCCATGATCACAATGAATGGCGGTGCAGGCTCGAAGGGCCGAATGGCCTCCTCCTGCACCTATTTTCTATGTTTCTATGACAGCACCCGTAGTCAGGATCAAACCCAAGTCTCTGGTGCTGTGAGGCAGCAACTCTACAACTGCGCCACCAGCTCTGATAATAAACTATGTTGTTAAGTTACTAGAGATGAACATGAGGTAAGCATTGTGGATCATTGTAAAGGAAGAAAGAGCAATAGAGATGGAGCAGATGAGCAGCTTCCAGGGAACTTCTCAAGCTTGAGGCCTTGACAGACGGCAATCAATGGGCGAGAAATTAAAACAGCAGATAATCAAGCGGCCAGAAATACAGGAGAGCAGATATAATAGAAGATTGTGTGGCTGGAGGGACTACACGCTGATAAATAAATGCATGAAGAGATTTGAAAACAAAGATAAGCATTTACAAGTCAAGACATGCTTTACAGACAAACATTCTTGTTAGAGCACATGGGAGTGTAGGTTTACAAGATTTTGTTTTAAGAATTGGGACAATGGTAACAAATGTTTCGATTACCTGAAGTCTACAGATGATAGGATGATGGAGGCTGGCCATGAATTTAGTAGGTAGGTAAAGTCGAGAGATAAAAAAAGACCAAACAACTGAGGAAAAAGTAGCATGAGATTATATTGCTAGAAGATCGAAACGGGATGGGGTGGCGTCCCTTATTGCCGAATGTCCGCTATAACAGATTAAGTGATACGCTCCAAATACCCAACGGTCACTCCGTGATAGAATTAGTTGTTTTCGAATACAAAGTTCATTTTTTAACAGCGAAGAATGTATCTTTGTGACTACAGGCTAAAAATACTAAAGGCTGTTTGTTACATTGTTTAATTGAGTATCATTGCACAAGTGTTGATCAAAGCAATCGCTTGTCAATTTCTATGGCCTCCCGCAGTGTAACTAGCAGCCTGTGTTCGTAAAGAGACGGTGGTGTCTGATTATTGTGACTACTATAACCGCCTATTATAACCACTATTACCAAAATCTATAAAGAGATCCGTCTTAATGGGTAGCCTGTGGTGAGATTCCTGGGATATATATACAAATCTTAGGAGGCATTTTGAGATCTGATTTCATCGTGTTCCCTCAACATTAATGGTTGTAAAATTCATGTTTCAAACCGAACCAGGGGAATATTTGTGTTTTTTGGATCTAACCTTCCACTAATAGACAATAGACAATAGGTGCAGGAGTAGGCCATTCGGCCCTTCGAGCCAGCACCGCCATTCAATGTGATCATGGCTGATCATCCCCAATCAGTACCCCGTTCCTGCCTTCTCCCCATATCCCCTGACTCCGCTATCTTTAAGAGCCCTATCTAGCTCTCTCTTGAAAGCATCCAGAGAACCTGCCTCCACCGCCCTCTGAGGCAGAGAATTCCACAGACTCACCACTCTCTGTGAGAAGAGGTGTTTCCTCGTCAACGTTCAAAATGGCTTACTCCTTATTCTTAAACTGTGGCCCCCTGCTTCTGGACTCCCCCAACAACGGGAACATGTTTCCTGCCTGTAGTGTGTCCAAGCCCTTAACAATCTTATATATTTCAATGAGATACCCTCTCATCCTTCTAAACTCCAGAGTGTACAAGCCCAGCTGCTCCATTCTCTCAGCATATGACATAATTACATCCTCAGTAATTACATATTTCAAAGCTGCGTGCACCATGATTACACAAACATGTGCAGTGGGATTCAGTAGGGTGGCACAGTAGTTCAGCTATAGAGTTGCTGCCATACAGCACCAGAGACCCGGGTTGGACACTGACCACGGGTGCAGTCTCTACTGTGTTTGCACGTTCTCCCAGTGACTGCATGGGTTTTCTCCGTGTGCTCTAATTTCCTCCCACACTCCAAAGATATACAGGTTTGTAACGTGTTCCTAGTGTTTAGTTTAGTGCTCGTTTACGGGGTGATCATATAACCATATAACAATTACAGCACGGAAACAGGCCATCTCGACCCTTCTAGTCCGTGCCGAACACGTATTCTCCCCTAGTCCCATATACCTGCGCTCAGACCATAACCCTCCATTCCTTTCCCGTCCATATAACTATCCAATTTATTTTTAAATAATAAAAACGAACCTGCCTCCACCACCTTCACTGGAAGCTCATTCCACACAGCTACCACTCTCTGAGTAAAGAAGTTCCCCCTCATGTTACCCCTAAACTTCAGTCCCTTAATTCTCAAGTCATGTCCCTTTGTTTGAATCTTCCCTACTCTCAGTGGGAAAAGCTTATCCACGTCAACTCTGTCTATCCCTCTCATCATTTTAAAGACCTCTATCAAGTCCCCCCTTAACCTTCTGCGCTCCAAAGAATAAAGCCCTAACTTGTTCAACGTTTCTCTGTAACGTAGTTGCTGAAACCCAGGCAACATTCTAGTAAATCTCCTCTGTACTCTCTCTATTTTGTTGACATCCGTCACTGGTCGGCACAGACTCAGCGGGCTTGTTTTCATGCTATTCTCTAAAGTCTGGAGTCTAAAGACTCAATGAGTGTCAGTCAAGGACTTTAACTCTGTTAAAATCTGTTGAAGAATTACCAGCCAAAATGTAAAGACTAGTAACTAATTAATGTATCTGTTTTCACTTGATTCTTATTCTAAAAGCTGTCAAATTGCTGGTGAAGCTACAAGGTGGCACAGCGGTAGTGTGGCTGCCTTAGAGCACCAGGGACCAGGGTTCGATCCTGACTACAGGTGTTGCCTGTACAGAGTTTGTACGTTCCCCCTGTGACCACGTGGGGTTTCACTGATGCTCTGGTTTCCTCTACAATCCAAAGACTTACTGGTTTTGGTTCGTTGGCTTTGGTAAAATTGTAAATTGTTCCTAGTGTGTAGGATGGTGTAAATATGTGGGGATCGCTGGCTGGTGTGGACTCGGTGGAGTGAAGGACCTATTTCCACGCTGCATCTTAAATCTAAACTAAACTAAACTTGGGCAGCACCGTGACGCAGCGGTAGAATTGCTGCCTTACTGCGCCAGGAGCCGGGTTTGTTCCTGACTATGGGTGCTGTCTGCACGGAGTTTGCACGTTCTCTCTGTGACTGCGTGGGTTTACGTCAGGTACACGGGTTTCCTCCCGCAATTCAAAGGTGTGCAGCCTTGGAGGTTATTTGCCCTCTGTAAATTGTCCCTAGTATGTGGGATAGAACTGGTGCACGGGTCAACGGTCGACACAAACCCGCTGGGCCGAAGGGCCTGTTTCCACGCTGTACCTCCAAACTAAAACTAAACTAAACTAAACTTCCAGTGGAAGTGGTGGAGGCAAGTTCGATTTTATCATTTAAAAATAAATTGGATAGGTATATGGACGGGAAAGGAATGGAGGGTTATGGTCTGAGTGCAGGTAGATGGGACTAGGGGAGAATAAGTGTTCGGCACGGACTAGAAGGGCCGAGATGGCCTGTTTCCGTGCTGTAATTGTTATATGGTTATATGGTTAAAAGGTTGTGTGAGCAAAATGGTTGGAAAGCTTTGAAAGTATTTGGTATTTGAAAACATTTTATTAGAATGGAAACTCTATAAACCTCAGAAGTATTTGAGTAATGGAAGCTGGAAGGGGCTATCACCTGAGGAGATTTCCTGTCAGCCAGACCCTCGATCAGGGATGGTTGTGCATGGAGAAATGCCAAAATCGATGAGAGTGGGAAAGATTGGGTCATTCCTCTGTCGATCAACACTATGACCACTTTGCTGGAGGTTACTGAGATTGATTTTATGCCCACAATTTATGTGTCACAATCCTTTGCCCGTTGTATTTTTTCTAGAGAATGACCCTTCTGCCGGCGGAGTTGCTGGAAATTGCTTCCCCTGCTCTCTCGATAGATTATTTAATGAATAAATAGACGTTTTTGCACCATGAACCCTTCCCTTCACCCAACCTACTGGGCGGCACACTATATCCAATTTGTATGTATGGGAAGGAACTGCAGGTGCTAGTTTATACCGAAGATAGACACAAAGTGCTGGAGTAACTCAACGGGTCAGGCAGCATCTCTGGAGAGAAGGAATGGGTGATGTTTCAGATTGTTACCTTCTTTGTGTGTAGTTTAATTTAGTAAAGCCACAGATATTTGTGCCAGAGGAGACCTGAGTATTTTCCCCCATTTAACCCTCTGTCTTAAAGCCCTGTCCCACTGTACGAGTTCATTCACGAGTTCTCCCGAGTTTGCCCTGATTCGAACTCGGAGATTTACGGTAATGGCCGCTCGTAGGTACTCGGGGCTCTCGTGGACATTTTTCAACATGTTGAAAAATCTTCACGAGTCTTCCCGAGCTTACTGCGTTTCCCGAGTACCTGCCGTTAGCGTTACGAGCCGCTAAGAGACGCCCCCGAGCTCTGACGTACCCACTACGTACATTCTACGTGTTTACGTGTTTTTTAACTCGAGAGAGCTTTTGAATCGTACAGTGGGACAGGGCTTTAAGGCAGAGGGTTAAAAGGTGAAAAATATTCAGGCATTTAAGCAACATTTGGATAGGCACATGATTATATGATATGGATTATGTACAGACAGATATGCTAGCAGAGGCACTGTGGGCTGAAGGGCCTGTTTCTGTGTTGTACTATTCTATGTTCTATATTTGTTTATGAAAATAAAAAACAATGATGCTGGAAATCTAGGAATAAAGTAGGAAATGCTGGAACCATGTGGAAAGTGAATCAGTTAATATTTCAAGACTAGAACCCTTCGTGAGAATACTGAACCTGAATGTTGTAGGTTTTTACAATATTTTGGCATATTTGAAAGAAATTTGCAGATACGTAACTTAAACTGGAAGCAAGCGCTTGGGTGGAACCAAACTCAAAGTGGATAGTTAAGTCACATGAATTGTGAAACTAATGTCACAACCAATCTTGTCCATTTGATGATGGGCAGATTAGGTTAACGTTGATCTTCTGATCAAGCAGAAAAACAAACCAACCATGTCATGAAAATGCTCGGACTTATTCCCGACAGTCTGCACTCAGCTTATTCTAATGGAGTGTGACCTTTCTCAGGAACTAGGATTCAGTGGTAAGATCAGCGCATATTGTCCATCCTCTGGAGACGGCAGTGCTGAGACCCTCTATAGTCATACAGCATGGAAACAGACCCTTTGGCTTAACTCATCCATGACCACCAAGATGCTAGTCTCATTTGTTTGCACTTGGTCAAGATCCCACGAAACCTTTCCTATCCGTGTACCTGTCCAAGTGTCTTTTGAATATTAGTACTCTGCCTTATATAGCTCCTTTAGCAGCTCATTCCACTTTCCACCAACACCCTCTGAGTGAAAATGTTGCCCCTCATGTTCTCATTAAATCTCTCCCCTCTCACCTTAAACCATTGTCCACTGGTTCTTGATTCATCTCTGGGTAAAAGACTGCGCATTCCTATTCTGAGTGAAAAACTCTGGGCATTGACCATATCAAGTCAAGTCAAGTCAGGTTTATTCGTCACATACACATACGAGATGTGCAGTGAAATGAAAAGTGGCAATGCTCACAGACTTTTTGCAAAAAGACAAACAAACAAACAAACAACCAAACAAACTACAAACAGAATGGAACATAATCACATTTTCTTTTACATATTACATATTGTGGGAGGAAGGAAAAAGGAAATAAAACAGCAATTTGAAGAAAAAAAGCAGTAGAGTGGTTCAGTAAAGTTAGTCCCTGGTGAGATAGGAGTTTACAGTCTTAATGGCCTCTGTGAAGAAACTCCTTCTCAACCTCTCCGTTCTCACAGCATGGAACGGAGGCGTTTGTTTGACCGTAGCAGCAGGACCAGTCCGTTGCAGGGGTGGAAGGGGTCTCCCATGATCTTGTTGACTGGAGTTGCCCCTATAGTTCCTGCAGGGGGGGGGGCGAGTGAAGTTCCCATAGTGCGTTCGGCCGAACGCACTACTCTCTGCAGAGCCTTCTTGTCCTGGGCAGAGCAGTTCCCAAACCAAATCGTGATATTTCCGGACAAGATGCTTTCCACAGCCGCTGAGTAGAAGCACTGGAGGATCCTCGGAGACACTCTGAATTTCCTCAATTGCCTGAGGTGGTAAAGGCGCTGTCTTGCAATTCCCCTCATGATATTATATGCTATCTTGAACCTTTTGAGATCTTCTAGCGAAGGCATACACATGCTTTTGGGTAGAGAGTTCCAGCATTTAGAACGATCAACAAAGAAGGAATGAGATGGATGCAAAGTGCTGGAGTAACTCAGCAGATCAGGCAACATCTGTAGAGAAAAAGGATGGGGTATATTTCAGTTTGGGGCCTTTCAGCCTGGGGTGAATTGAATTGGATGAGGACTAACCTTTCTGCTGATGGTGATCTAAGATGGAAGTACTGTTGGATCCACCTAAACATGATTCATTGCTTGATTGCCACAAAAATTGACAGGAGCCTTGCAGATACACAAAATACATATTAAAACCTCAATTTCAGTAAAAAAGGAAAATGCCAAAGTAACCAGATATCCGGGTTCGCTCCTGATTATGGGTGCGGTGTGTGTGGAGTTTGTACGTTCTCCCTGTGACCACTTGGATTTTCTCCATGTGCTCTAGATTTCTCTCACACTCCAACGACATACAAGTTTGTAGGTTAATTGGCTGCAGTAAAAACAATGGCAAATTGTCTCTTGTGTGTAGGATAGTATTAGTGTACGAGGTAATCGCAGGCCGGCACGGACTCGGTGGGCTGAAGGGCCTGTTTTTGTGTTGTAACTCTAAACTTAAACTAAACGAAACAATAAAATCGACAGGAACCTTGCAGTGTCAGAAGACATATGGAAATAACAATTTCAATTAAAAAAAAGACCAAAGTAACCATAACGTTTGTATTACGCCGAGATTTAAATCTATAGTTTTGTGAAGTGATAATCATTCTGCAACTTTTCCTTAAAGGACTGAGGGGATGATATCTTTTTCAAACCCACCTAATGCGGAATTTCTCACCATTTTTCCTTCCTACGGTCACGAAGGCAACATTTAACAACAGTTGTGGATCTGCCCTTGCACAGATGGCAGTAGCAGCCGGCCCAGTCAACTTGCCCACATTGACCATTATTTGTGTGTGCACGTCTTCCACCGGCAAGCTATGAAGCAAAGTAATGAATTAAATCAATTCCACTCATGCATACTTTTGTTGTATGTCGCTTGATGACTATTGGCATTGGGAACACCTGGAGATATTTTATCCAGTTGAACATGCTGATTGACGTTGGTCTAAACCTCTGCTGTAAATTGAACCACAAACTCACTGAGAGCAACTGCGGCTTTGGTTTAAACATTGGCAAGCTGTAAATCAATATAGGGCTGCACGGTGGCTCAGCGGTAGAGTCGTTGCCTTACAGACCAGAGACCCGGGTTCGATCCCGACTACTGTCTGTGCGGAGTTTGTACGTTCTCACCGTGACCTGCATGGGTTTTGTCCGAGATCTTCGGTTTCCTCCCAAGCACCAAAGATGTACAGGTTTGCATGTTCATTGGCTTGCAATAAATGTAAAATTATCCCTAGTGCGTGTAGGATAGTGTTATCGTGCAGAGATCGCTGGTCGGTGCGGTGGACCGAAGGGCCTGTATCGCTAATCTAAAGAAACTAAACTAATATTAAAGAAAGTTCGGAGGAAGGGTCCCAACCTGAAGCATCACCCATCCTTTTTCTCCAGAGATGCTGCCTGACCTGCCGAGTTAATCCAGCGCTTTGTGTCTTTCCTTGTTCAAGTATTTCCCTGTTATTTCTGAGTCCTCTACAGGGTGCATGTTATGATACTGCAAAACACTCAAAATAGTTAAGATATTTCATCATGCCATTTGCCACTTAAGCATGGAACACAGCAGCTAAATCATAACATACAGGGCCTGATGTTCCTATTTCTATTTGCTTTTTAATAGCAGATGAATGTAAAATTGACTGAGATAAAATCTGTGTAAATTGACTGAGATAAAATCTGTGTACATTGATGTGATTTTACAAAGCTTGATTACATAGAAACATAGAAACATCGAAAATAGGTGCAGGAGTAGGCCATTCGGCCCTTCGAGCCTGCACTACCATTCAATATGATCATGGCTGATCATCCAACTCAGTATCCTGTACCTGCCTTCTCTCCATACCCCGTGATCCCTTTAGCCACAAGGGCCACATCTAACTCCCTCTTAAATATAGCCAATGAACTGCCCTCAAATACCTTCTGTGGCAGAGAATTTCACAGATTCACCACTCTCTGTGTGAAAAAAGAAATTCTCATCTCGGTCCTAAAAGACTTCCCCCTTATCCTTAAACTGTGACCCCTTGTTCTGGACTTACAGAGCACAAAATTATTTGATTTAACTAACTGAAAGAAAGGATAACTGAATGACTTCCCCAAAGATAACGGACCGAACATTAATTCCAACTTTCCCAGTGCATTGGGTAAATATGAAAGATAGCTAGACCTTTGCAAAACTTGAGTATCTAGTATCCTGCCGTGCTGTATCCTCAACCAGTTATGCCAAGGAAGGTTATTTATTCACTGACAGCTGTTTGTACACTAGATGTCTACAGAAATACTGTACATCTACTCTACTTGATAAAATCATTTTCATGTAAATCTTCTCAGTGCCTTACTGTGAGCAATGTGCTGAGCTGCTGAATAAATTCCATTTTCTCTTGCAATACCTAATGGAAAATACAATTTCTGTAGCATTATGTTTCATGACATGTTTCCATATACATATATACATCCATTTTTCATTTATCAACTTCACGCAAATAGTCACAGATGTTGGCTCCTAATTGCCAGCCTTGGGATTTCATCAGGCTGCTCTGGCGATACTTAATTTAGTTTGAGACTGCTCTGATTATTATAGCTTAATGAGACTTCCAACTGTCTGATCCCTTTGCAGTCAGCTGCTATAATGTGTTTCAAAGTGACTGTCTTTAAAAAGAAATTAAGGGCAGTTGCATGACACTGACTCCAGTAAACTCAAGTAAATAAACCAAATAACAAAATAGTGTAAACCCTGGGGAATTGGCAGACGTTTCTTCAGTTCCTTGGATACCAGGTTGCTAAGGCATAGAGTGCAAGCAGGGAGCTCAAATAAAAATACTCATCTTCCAAAGGTACTCGGAAGCAAGATCATGGCTGTATTAGTGGTGGACAAAAATATAACTCGAAGGTAATCTACAAAACAACGGGCTCAATTCTATTAAAGCAACGATCTTGTTCAAAGGTTCATGCTTTTAAATCTGCCTTCGACTATTTCCCTATTATTTCTGTGTCCGATACAGGTGCATCTTATGATGCTGCAAAACACTTACAATGGTTAAGATATTTCACTAAGCCTTTGGCCACTTAAGCATGGACCACTCCAAATAAATCATAAGATACAGAATCTGATGGTCTTCATCCCAGGCATCAGATCAGAATCTAATGGGATCTATCCTAGATTAATAAGTGAGGCAGGGGTGGAGAGTGGAGGGGCCTGGACAAACTCCAACATGGCCATGGGCCCAGAGGACTGTACAGAAGCGAATGTTGTTCCTTTGTTTCATACTCCTGGAGATTATAGGCCAGTGAGCCAGACATCAGTTATAGGGAGTGTGTTGGAAAGGAGTCTATGGGGAATGATTAACTTGCCTTTAGAAGAGAATGGGCTAATTAGGGGAAGTCAGTGTCGCTTTGCACAAGGCAGGCCTGTCTTACAAACGATAGCGTTTTTTTGAGGAGGTGACAAAGGTGATCAATGAGAGTAGGGTAGTGGATGTTAGCTGCATGGATTTTAGTGAGGCACTTGTTAGAAACATAGAAACATAGAAAATAGGTGCAGGAGTAGGCCATTCGGCCCTTCGAGCCGGCACCGCCATTCAATATGATCATGGCTGTTCATTGAAGGTTGAAGTCCTTCATGATATGATGATCCGAAAGAGTAAAGGGCCTGTCCCACTTACGCGACTTTGGCTCGCAAATTACGTGACCTCGTGGTCGCTTGAGGCGTACGGGCACCGTATGGCCGCACAGGGCCAGTCCCACTTAGAAGCGCGGAGTTGTGCGGGGCTGGTCCCGACATCGCGCGGGCTCTGAAATTGTTGCAGTGGCCGAAATCTTCACGCGCCACCGCACGCAGGCACATTGCGGTCGTACGCAGCGTCTTGACGTCGTACGCAGCGTCTTGACGGCGTACGCCTAGCGTGTGGCGTTGCGTGATGACGCCACCGCCCGACGCCGTGCGACGCCCAAATTCAGTCGGCCCGCCTCCTGCCCAGCTGATTGATAAGCATGATGCAAATGACGTCACGCACGATCTTAGCGTGTACTTAGTGCGTACTTAGTGCGAACTTCGCGTGAACTTCGCTTCCGTTTGGTCCCGCCAAACGCATGCAATCGCATGCAAGTGGGACAGGCCCTTTAGATGCCAGAGATCCACGGTGACATGGTCATTTGGATTCAGAACTGCTTACACATAGACGGCTATGGTGGAGGTGTGTGAATCTGGCTGGAGGTCTGTGACCACTGGAGTTCCACAGGGGGAACTGCTGACACCTCTGTTGTTTGCCATGTGTTTAAATAAATTGGAGGTAAATGTAAATGGGTTGGTTAGTAAATTTGCAGACAACAGCAAAATTAAAGATGGAGTTGCGGGCGGTGAGGTGGGCTGTCAAAGTGAACCGTGAGCTGTAGGTCAGCTACAGACATGGGCGGTGAAATGGCGGTGAAAAGGCCATCAATAGCATTGATGAAGTTTGAGGGATGTTGGGATCCAATTCCATGGCTCCCTGAAAGTGACATGCAAGTAAATAGAGAGGTAAAGAAGGCATTTGGTATGTAAAGGAGGTCATGTTTCAGCTTTATAAATCTTCTGTCCGGCTGTATTTTGCATACATAGAAACATAGAAACATTGAAAATTGGTGCAGGAGGAGGCCATTCGGCCCTTTGAGCCAGCACCGCCATTCATTGTGATCATGGCTGATCGTCCCCTATCAATAACCCATGCCTGCCTTCTCCCCATATTCCTTGACTCCACTAGCCCCCAGAGCTCTATCTAACTCTCTCTTAAATCCATCCAGTGACTTGGCCTCCACTGTCCTCTGTGGCAGGGAATTCCATAAATTCACAACTCTCTGGGTGAAAACGTTTTTTCTCA
The DNA here is from genome assembly GCF_010909765.2 of Amblyraja radiata. Classification (NCBI taxonomy): domain Eukaryota; kingdom Metazoa; phylum Chordata; class Chondrichthyes; order Rajiformes; family Rajidae; genus Amblyraja; species Amblyraja radiata. Next base: position 2,101,434 of record NC_045968.1, on the reverse strand, counting down.
CCTCAGTCTTAAATAACCTCCCCTTTATTTTAAGAGTAATCTGTGCAGTTCTAGTCACCCCATTGCAGAAATGTTGTGGAGGCTTTGGTGAGGGGGAAGAGAAGGCTGACAGCTCGACCAAAATGCTGCCTGCATTGAGGGGTATTGTCCATAAGGAAAGGTTGGACAAACTTGGATTTTTTTTGGAGCATTGGAGGCTTAGGGGAGACCTGATAGAAGTATATAAAATTACGGGAGACATCGATAGGATAGACAGTCATAAGCTTTTTCCCAGAGTGGAACTGTCAAAGACTAATGTTTAAGGAACACTTAGACAGGCACATGGATAGAACAGGTTTAGAGGGGTAATGACCAAACGCAGGCAGGTTGCACCAGTGTAGATGGGCCATGTTGGTCGGTGTGGGCAACTTGAGTCAAAGGGCCTGTTTCCACCTGCATGACTCAATGCCTCTATGACTAAAAGGGCATAGCTTTCAGGTGAGGGGCAAAGTTCAAAGGAGACGTGTGGAGCAAGCCTTATATACAGATAATGGTGGGTATCTGGAAAGAGCTGCCGTAGATGGTTTCGGAGGAAGATACCATTTAAAGGCATTTATATGCAGGGAAAGGAGGGATACAGGGACAGGGACAGGGATTAATTGTATTTGGCTTCATGTTTGGCATGGATATTATGGGCCGAAGGGCCTGTCCTGTGCTGTACAGCTCTATGGTATATCTTCTCTTAAGGCTTGCATTTGAGCTAGCATGATCTTTTGTTTAAATGATCCCATCGGCCGTTATGAAATAACAGCCTTGTTCAACATTGTCACTTGATGTACAATGCCACAGAGTGCTATGGTAACCTGTATCAGCATGATTGCAGTGGTGAAGGAAAATTGTCAGTCTGTGCACCAATGGATTTGCTGACCATGATCCCCTATTGAGAATGTTTTTCACACAATTGCTGTAATTTAAAAATAAATAACGATTTAAAGACGGCATGAAAACATAGAAAGGTTAGGAATTGTGAATCACGATGACAATATCTCCCCACAATATTGATTCTTCTGAAGAAATGATGTTGAAAGTTTCTCCTGCCAGAGTTTGGAGATGTATTACTTCACATTATTTCCATGCCCCCTGCAGTTCACCAACGCCTTAAAATATCCAGTCTGATGGACCATCGGATCTGCTTTTTCATTTCAAATGTTTGAGGAAACTTATCCCCAGCAACTTTTGGGGAAGTCTGACAATGACAGGACCTATACAGTGAATGGTGGGGCTCTGATGAGTGTTGTAGAGCAGAGGGATCTAGGAGTGCAGGTGCATCGTTCCTTGAAGGTGGAATCGTAGGGAGATAGGGTGGTCAAAAAGGCTTTTGGCACATTGGCCTTCAGCAGTCAGAGTATTAAGTATAAAAGTTGGGAGGTCATGTTGCAGATGTATAAAGGGCCTGTCCCACTTACGCGACCTTCGCTCGCAAATTACGCGACCTCGTGGTCGCTTGAGGCGTACGGGCACCGTGTGGCCGCGCGGGTCCGGTCCCACCTAGAAGCGCGGAGTTGTGCGAGGCTCCGAAATTCTTGCAGTGTCCGAAATCTTCGCAGTCCGCATTGAGGTCGTATTCAGCGTCTTGACGTCGTACGCCTAGCGCGTGGCGTTGCGCGATTACATCACCGCCCAGCGTGGCGTTGCGTGATGACGTCACCACCCGACGCCATGCGACGCCCAAATTCAATCGGCGTGCCTCCTGCCCAGCTGATTGGTAAGTATGACGAAAATGACATCACGCGCGTACTTAGCGCGTACTTAACGCGAACTCAGCTTCTGTTTGGTCGCGCCAAACGCACGCAATCGCATGCAAGTGGGACCGGCCCTTAAGATGTTGGTGAGGGGACATTTAGAGTATTGTAGGTACACAAAATTGCTGGGGAAACTCAGCGGGTGCAGCAGCATCTATGGAGCGAAGGAAATAGGCGACGTTTCGGGCCGAAACCCTTCTTCAGACTTTAGAGTATTGTGTTCAGTTCTCGACACCATGTTTGAGGAAAGATGTTGTCAAGCTGGAAAGGGTACAGAGAAGATTTACAAGGTTGTTGCAAGGGCTAGAGGGTCTGAGCTATAGGCAGAGGTTGAATAGGCTGGGGCTCTATGCCTTGGAGCGCAGGAGGATAAGGGATGATCTTATAGAGGTGTATAAAATCATGAGAGAAATAGATCGGGTAGATGCACAGTCTCTCGCCCAGAGGAGGTGAATCGAGGACAAGACGACATAGTTTTAAGGTGAAGGGGAAAAGATTTAAAAGGAATCTGAGTGGTAAATTTCCACACAAGCGTGGTGGGGGTATGGAACAAGCTTCCAGAGGTGGTGGTTGAGGCAGAGACTAGTTTTGGTTTAGTTTATTGTCACGTGTACTGAGGTACAGTGAAAAGCTATTGTTGCATGCTAACCAGTCAGCAGAAAGACAATGATTACAATTGATCAATTTAAAGTGTATACGGTAGATACATGGTAAAGGGAGTAACATTTAATGCAAGGTCAATCCAGCAAAGTATGATCAAGGATAGTCCAAGGTAGATAGTAGTTCAGGACTGCTCTCTGGTTGTGGTAGGATGATTCATTTGCCTGATAACAGCTGGGAAGAAACTGTTCCTGAATCTGGTGGTGTGCGTTTTCACACTTCTATACCTTGTGCCTGATGGGCAATCCAAACATTGCCTATCGCAACGTTTAAGAAACAGTTAGACAGGTACATGGATAGGACAGGCTTGGAGGGATATGGCCCAAACGCGGGCAGGTGGGACTAGTGTAGCTGGGACATGTTGGCCGGTGTGGGCAAGTTGTGCGGAAGGGCTTGTTTCCACGTTACATCACTCTATGACTGTGAGTCTATGATAACTTCTCCTCATCCAGCCGTATCGAAGCAATGGCCAAGAAAGCACACACACGTCTCTACTTCCTTAGAAGGCTTAAAACGTTTGGCATGGCCCCAACAACTCTCACCAACTTCTACAGATGCACCATAGAATGAATTTTATCAGGATGCATCACAATTCTGAGTTTGGTGCCATGGTTGAAGCTGTGTGATCTGACCAGATTTTTAACCAGATGCTAGAAGGAAAGTTAAGTTGAACATTATGAAGAATTGAAGGTCAGAAACAAAAAACAATTAGAAGAAACTGCAAACTATACTTTAGATTGCTCCAACTCCAACTAGGCACCATGCCATTGTCAATATTCCTTCCCCCATCGCCAATGCACTGTGTGTACCAGTTAAAAAATGCACTGTAGTTATTCATCTGGACTGGACCAAGAACAGCTTCCAAACCCACAACCTCTGCATCGTGAAGATTAAAGGGCCTGTCCCACTTATGCAATTTTTTAGGCGTAGCAAATCACCAAAAAACAGCGACTGGACCCCCTCCCCCCCACCCCACCCACGACAATGTCTATAACAAGCTACAACAACCTACCACCATGTCGACGTCAAGCTACGGCAAGCTACCGACAAACGGCGACCCATTAGGACGTCCACCTACGACCACACCTACGACAACCTACGACCACACAGGTGACAAACTACGACAACCGAAGTCAACCGACGTCCACCCGCGACAAGCTACGACCCTGTCGGCGACAACTGAAGACAATTCAGTCACCGGTTGACGTAGGTAGCCGCCAATGGAATTCACCAAAGTCAGCACCAGCGACAATCTACGTCACCTGGAGACAACTTACGACAGCTCCTACATCAGGAGAAGTCAAGCTACGCTCATTGGCGTCAACCCACTGCCGGCGACAATAAGGATTATTTGAATTGGTGGCATTGCTGCCTTACAGCGCCAGAGACCCGGGTTCAATCCTGACTATGGGTGCTGTCTGTACAGTGTTCCCCTCCCGTGACCTGCGTGGGTTGTCTCCAAGTGCTCTGGTTTCCTCCCACACTCCAATGACGTACAGGTTTGTAGGTTAATTGGCTTTGGTATAAATTGTAAATTGTCCCTAGGGTGTGTAGGATAGTGTTAAGGGCTCGCCAATTGGTTGCTTGAGGCGTACAGGCACCATATGGCCGTGCGGGGCCGGTCCCACTTAGAAGCGCGGAGTTGTGCGGGGCTGGTCCCGACATCGCGCGGGGCTATCAGCCCGCGTACGCACGCAGGCGCATTGCGGTCGTACTCAGCGTCTTGACGGCGTACGCCTAGCACGTGGCATTGCGTGATGACATCACCGCCCGACGTGGCGTTGCGTGATGGTGTCACTGCCCGACGCCGTGCGATGCCCAAATTCAGTCGGCCCGCCTCCTGCCCAGCTGATTTTTAAACATGACGTAAATGACATCACGCGCGAACTTAGCGTGAACTTAGCGCGAACTAAGCGCGAACTTAGCGCGAACTCCGCTTCCGGTTGGACGCGCCAAACGCATGCAATCACATGCAAGTGGGACAGGCCCTTTAGTGTACAGGGGTCGCTGGTCGGTGCAGACTCAGTGGGCCGGAAGGCCTGTTTCCATTTTGTATCTCCAAACTAAACTAAGATTGTTCATGATGCAAACGACTCTTTCTTAACACAAAACATTTAGTTATGAGAACCAAAGCTTCCTATTGATGTTATAATCACATACCATGCGGGACGCATGGTTAATCCAGACCAGGAAATGGCATAGGTTTTATTGGTAAACAAAACAGAATAATAAATATCATCTTTGGCCTTCAATACATATAATGTAGGAATGCTATTTTAGTTTGTTTGTAACATTTATTGGTCAAACAGGAAGCAGAATGCTTTATTGAATAAAGTGACTTTATTCCTTTGATTTTCTGTCACAACAGTAGGTGATGGAGGTGCAAACTGCAAACTTCAGCGTTAACGTTATATGAAAAACGGAGCTGTCATTGCCGTCAGCTTGACTAATCCTAATATTCTGTTCAGGCAGAGAGAACAAAAGGAGTTCAGTCCTGATAATAACAAGCATCTCCAAGAAGGCATATTGTGATAAATGGGATAAAGATCTGATCACAACTCAGGCAAAGAGCAGGCGTGCATATGTCAAGCATATCCAGTGTGAGCAGTCTGTACAAACAATGCTGAGAAGGTCAAAGCACCACTTCTAACCACTGTAGAAACAAGGAACTGGAGATGCTGCTTTGCCAAGGAAAGACACAAAATGCTGGAGTAACTCAGGCAGAAAGGTCTGAAGAAGGGTCCCGACCCAAAATGTCACCTATCCATGTTCTCCAGGCATGCTGCCTGACCTGCTGAGTTACTCCGGCATTTTGTGCCTTTAGTTATAACTACTGAACAGATTGGAAGTTAACTGCACCAAGATGCAGGTAACAATTGATACAATGCCTGAAACAACCTGGGTAGAATTCCAAACTTTGGCCCATGCACGGCCGTTTGCCTTCATGCCTGAACCTCGTTTTAGCTTTAATTTAATTTTTGTTTTTATTTTTGGAAATTCAGTGTGCAAACAGGCCCTTCAGCCCATCGAGTCTACGTCAACCAATGATCACCCGTACACTTGTTCTGTCCTACACACTAGGGACAATTTACAGAAGCCAATCAACCTTCAAACCTGCACGTCTTTGTAATGTGAGAGGAACCCGGAGAAAACCCACGCGGCCACAGGGAGAACGTACAAACTCCGTACAGATAGCACCCACAGTCAGGTTCGAACCCGGGCCCCTGATGCTGTAAGGCAGCAACTCTACTGCTGCACCACTGTGCTGGCCCTGTTAACATGGGCTTATTCCCAAAGCAATTGGATGTGAATTGGTGTATGGGAGATGGGGAGGAAATTGGGCATTGTTGTGGTGAAATCATAATTAACTACTGATGTTTGTTCTTACAAAATGATTATTTACAGTAGGTAACAAACTCATTAAACAGACTCTATTGATTTTTACCCGTTGTAAACAAATGGATGTAATATGGCAAATTGTAGCAAATTGGGCATGGACTGCTCATTTTCAATTCTGGTGGAAGCTCAGCTGTCACTTGTTCTACCTGTATTTATTCTACACAGTTGATACAGCAACGTATATTCTTTGTTCCAGGTGAGATCTGTGCTTTTAAGATCCACAGTCAGGACGTGCCCTTCGAAGCTGTGGTGTTAAACAAGACATCTGGGGAAGGACTGCTGCAGGCAAAGAGCCCAATCGACTGTGAGCTACAGAAGGAATACACATTTATCATTCAGGCATACGACTGCGGAGCCCGGCCCGGTGGAACCTATTGGAAAAAATCGCACAAGTGAGTAACTTGCCCCTCGTACCGCAAGGCTCAATCGCTGGCTGTGAGTGAGTACATTCAGGCATGTGGAGTACACTGTATGGAAGTGGCCTGGAAATGCAGCCATTTTCAGCTGTGCTTTGGGATCGAACAGTGGACACTTGTTCCTTGTTTTAAATCCTGTGAAATGTCAATGCCGAATATTTTTGGGTCCAACTGATATTTTGTAAACTCTAAGTGAAGTTCAAACTTAGTAGCTTTGCTATTGGTTGATGTTAAATTAGCTGCTACTTTTACATCTACTGGTTGAAATAATTAAAGTTTGAATAATATGCACCAACATTTAGTTTGGATATTGAAATTTTAATTACTGTAAAAGGTTCAGACTTAAGAATACAAAGTCGCTTGCGATTATTCAGTATGATTTACAGTCAGATCAGTTGTAAGTCCGTCGATGGAAAACAATTTGCACCCATGGAAAGAGATTAAATTAATAACTAATTCTCAGTGTAAAATAAATGCTCATTGTCAATAAAAATCAGCCATGAATTTGGTCCAACTTCAATGGGCACAATGGTGCAGAGAAATTCAGTGGGATCAGTGCTCTGGAGGAATATTGAACTCTACTCTGTCACATCAGACTTGGCTGTTTGGCACAGTGGGGTAGGATGAGGTCAGGTAGTGCCATGGTGATAGGTGACTCCTGGGGGACGGACAGGAGATTCTATGGCAGTAAACGGGACTCCAGGTTGGTGTGTTGCCTCCTTGGTGCTAGGGCCCAAGATGTCTCGGAGCAGATGCAGAACGTTCTCAAGAGGGAGGGGGAGCAGCCAGAAGCTGTTGTGGCTTAGGTTGAAAAGAGACGAGGTCCTGCAGAGTGATTGCAGGGAATTAGGCAAATGGTTAAAAAAGCAAGACCTCAAGAGTTGTGATCTCCAGATGACTCTTGGTGTCATGTGCTAGTACAGGTAGGAATAGGAAGATACGACAGGGAAGATAGGAGAGGGAAAGATAGATTGGCCAAGATTGCATGGCAGAGTAAACTTGATGGGCCAAATGGCTTAATTTGTCTCCTACAATCTGTGAACTTATGGCAGTGAATGCATAGCTCAGAAGTTAAGAATAGCTAAGAAGCATAGCTAAAAATATAATCGGGAATTCTCTTCCTTCAATCGGGGACATTGCGTGCAAACGTTGCTTGTCCAAGGCCAACAGCATTATAAACGACCCCACACGTCTCCATCATGGACTGTTCACTCTGCTGCCCTTGGGCTAAAGGTATCGCAGTATAAGGAGCAGAACGGCCAGGTTTTGCAACAGCTTCTTCCCCCGAGCCATCAGACTCTTGAATTCCATATAATGTGCCGCCACTATTATCTAATCTATCTTTTTATCTATTTTATCTTTTTATCTATTTTATCCTTTTGTCATTTTATGTTGCACGGTGAGCCAGAGGCAACAACATTTCATTCAGACTTGCATTTGTTGGTGTATTTTTGAATGACAATAAAATTGAATGACATTGATTGATTGATTGAAGTTGATGCAAGGGACAGGGATTCAGGTGTTTGCACCATTGGGACATCTTCCGGGCTTGAGATGACCTGTAGAAAAGGGACAGTTTGCACCTGAACTAGAGGGGAACCAATATCCTGTCGGGCAGGTTTGCTCGTGCAACACGGGTGGGTTTAAACTCGATTGGCTGGAGGATGGGAGCCAATGTAGAGGTGACGCAGGAGGGAGGCTGGAAGTTGGAACATTAGGCAATGACGGCAAGTTCAATAGGCAGGAGCACTGCAGGGAGTGAAGATGAACTGTTTGATTAAATTCAATTTATTTCAACATGAGAGGTAAAGCTGATCAACTCAGGTCATGGATAGGAACTTGCGACTGGGACTTTCTAGCCATTGCAGAAGGGTCTCAACCTGAAACGTCACCCACTCCTCTGCTCCAGAGATGCTGCCTGTCTCGCTGAGTTACTCCAGCTTTTTGTTTACATAACTTGTATCTTTGACCCTGTTTTGTAAATATTTTTGTTCGTCACTTATGGTGTATTTACTGAGCACTGAAGATGCTATTTCATTTCCAGGGCGGTGGTTCACATTCAAGTGAATGATGTCAATGAGTACTCGCCGGTGTTCAAAGAGACGGTGTATAAAGGTTCGATCACAGAAGGAAAGCTGTATGACAACATACTGCAGGTGGAAGCTGTGGACGAGGACTGCTCTCCTCAATACAGCCAGATTTGTGATTATGAAATAGTTACACCTGATGTACCCTTTGCGATTGATAGGAACGGTGAGTTGCGACAGATTGTAAATCTGCGATGTAAAGCGCCTTGAGTATTCTAGAAAGGCGCTATATAAATCCCATCCATTATTATTATTATTATTGAAATTCAAGTTTGATTTTGTGTCTTTTTTTTTAATGTGACCAACTTTCAGAATAGCTCTTCTGCCAAGTCTCACCATCCCACACCATATGGGGAAAAGGGCTAGATCTGCCTCAGACAATAATCTGAGGCAGGTGTAGTAGTCACTTAGACAATACACAGTTGATTTACAACTTCAGTTGACGTTTGACTTGGGCAGAATACATGACTGAATGAATGCATGAATGAATGAATGAATGAATGAATGAATGAATGAATGAATGAATGAATGAATGAACGAATGATACGTTATTATCACATGTGGCACGTCACAGTGAAATCCTTTGCTTTGCATACCTTACACATAGTAAGCAAAGTCATCACGTCATCCCATGGATAGGACAAGTTTAGATTGATATGAGCCAAATGCAGGCAGGTGGGACTAGTGTGGATGGGACATATTGGCCAGGGTGGGCAAGTTGGACTGGAGTGCCCGTTTCCACCTTGTGTGAAACTCCATGACTCTGACTATGTATAGGGATGTATACCTGCAGATAGATGGTCGTGTCTCCATGTGCCTCCTGCCCTTGCTCCCTTGATAGGAGACGCAGGTTTGGGAGGAGTTGTCAGAATAGCCTAAGCAAGTAACTGCGGAGTATATTGGGGATGGTGCACTCTACAGCCACTGTGCGCAAATGGGAGAAAGAGTGAATGGTTTGGGGTGGTGGATTAGTGCGAATCATAGAAACATAGAAACATAGAAAATAGGTGCAGGAGGAGGCCATTCGGCCCTTTGAGCCAGCACCGCCATTCATTGTGATCATGGCTGATCGTCCCCTATCAATAACCCGTGCCTGCATTCTCACCATATCCCTTGACTCCACTAGCCCCTAGAGCTCTATCTAACTCTCTCTCAAATCCATGCAAGTGCGAGAGGGCACCTAGTACAGTTCCTCTGATTAGAAAATGGATTACAAGCTCCTAAATCATGAAAAAAATAAGACCTAAATCCTTACAAATTAATTTTTAACAAATCTAATGAGCAGTTTATTTGTAATTTCCCGACTAGAGTAAATGGATGTCTCAAGCACACATGGGAATTATTGGATGATAGCTTTATTGGCATCAATTTATTTCCTGCATTAAAAAGATGTGTTCAGAATATTAAGTTGTACTGTAAAGTGATGGTTATATCTGAAATAATATGGTTGTAACTGATAGTATTTCATGTGGAAACATTTATTTTCTGTGTATAAACATTGATTCCTTTCTTGGTATGACCAGGTAATGTCCGGAACACTGAGAAGCTGAGCTATGACGAGCAGCATCAATACAAGTTTATGGTGACGGCATACGATTGTGGCCAAAAGGAAGCTTCGGAAGATGTATTGATTCACATTGAAATTAAGCCAGTCTGCAAACCTGGCTGGCAAGGTAAGGCTCTTAAGGTATATTGCCATTATTCACACTGCAATTAGATGCCCAAACATAGAGCATAGGGCAGTACAGCACAGGAAAAGGCCCTTCAGCCCATAATATCTCTGCTGAACTAAATGTCAAATTGAATGAATCTCTTCTGCCTGCATATGATCTGTATCCGTTCATTCCCTCTGCATCTCTGTGCCTACAAAAAATGCTTCTTCAACACCACTATTACATCTGCCTCCGCCATCACCCATCGACAGAACGTTCTAGGCACCCATTGTTCTCTGTGTCAGTAAAACGTTCCGCACACAGCTCCCATAAACGTGCCCCTCTGGCAAAGCGACATCCTCTAGCCTTTGATTCATGGGGGACAATGTTTTGACTGTCTACACTGTAAATGTATGTCACCATTTTGTAAAATGTTTCCAGAGAAAGCAATCCAAGTTTGTCCAGCCTTTACTTGTAGCTAATACGCTCTAACCCGAGTAGCATTCTGGTCAAGCCTCCACACCCTTCCTGTAACGGGGTGTCTAGAACTACACGCAATACTCCAAAGGCGGCCAAAACCAAGGTTTTACAGAGCCGCAGAAAACTACTTGTGGTCAAAAATGTGACTCAAAGTAAAGGGAAATATATTTCTGCCAATGGTCATCGACATGTTTTGGAGGCATTAACCATTGGGTCAACCACACCTGGAGTATTGGGTGCAGGTTTGGTCTCCAAATTTGAGGAAGGACATTCTTGCTATTGAGGGAGTGCAGAGTAGGTTCACCAGGTTAATTCCCAGGATGGCGGGACTGTCATATGTTAATAGAATGGAGTGGCTGGGCTTGTGTACTCTGGAATTTAGAAGGATGAGAGGGTATGTTATTGAAACGGGGTTGGACACGCTAGAGGCTGGAATCATGTTCCCGATGTTGGGGGAGTCCAGAACCAGGGGCCACCATTTAAGAATAAGAGGTAGGCCATTTAGAATGGGGATGAGGTAAAGCTTTTTCACCCAGAGAATTGTGAATCTGTGGAATTCTCTGCCTCAGAAGGCAGTAGAGGCCAATTCTCTGGATGCTTTCAAGAAAGAGTTAGATAGAGCTCTTAAAGATAGCAGAGTCAGGGGGTATGGTGAGAAGGCAGGAATGGGGTACTGATTGTGGATGATCAGCCATGATCACAGTGAATGGCGGTGCTGGCTCGAAGGGCGAATTACCTACTCCAGCACCTATTGTCTATTGTCTATTGTCTATTTGGTCAACCAATGAAAATACTAATCACCATAATTCTAAACTAATTCTGAAACTAATCACAGCTATTAAGAAGGAAAGAAAAATACTGCAGTTGGTGAACATCTGAAATAAAAATAGAAAATGCTGCAAAATACTTCATCAGTCACATAGCATCAGTGGAGGAAGAAAGAGAGTTGACTTTGATCTTTTGATGAACGTTGATTAGAACCAGTCACATCTAGAAATCAAGGTTAAAGCTGAGGAGATGGGAAAGTGAATACGGAGAATTATGAAGACTGAATGACTCGAATGGCAATGATGGTGGCCTAGAGAGAGGGTGGTGAATACTTGTTAATTACAATCATGATTTATGATTATGATATTATGGAGCAGCCTTACAGAATTTATCTTCCTCTGGGTCATTATTATTTGGAGAATGACCAGTTAAGCTGTCACTAGTGGAGGCAGTCAGCACATATCATATGACTATAATCCTAGTATGAATTATGTCATTGTGATATTTGCTTCCCAGCTTGTCAATTACTGCATTTATGGTGTAATAAAGACACCCATAAAATTCAGATTGTAAATCAATGCTTCGGTTTTTAAGTGAATTGCAGTCTATTGTACAGAAGGTTTATTGTCTGCATTTAAATTAAGTTTTTGTCAAAAGAGTCATAGAGTCATACAGTGTGGAAACAGGCCCATCTTGGCCACACTGACTGACTTGCCCTATCTACGTTAGTCCCACCTGCCTGCGTTTGGACCTTATCCCTCTAAGCCACCCCGATCCATGTACCTGTCTAAATGTTTCTTAGACGTTGCGATAGTGCCTGCCTCAACCACCTCCTCTGGTAGCTTATTCCATTCACCCACCACCCTTTGTGTAAAAAAAGGTTACCCCTCAGGTTCCCATGAAATCTCCCCCCCCCCTCCCCCCCCCCCCCCCCCCCCCCCCCCCTCACCTATGCCCTCTCTCTGTCCCCGACTCTGTACCAAAGGCTGGGCAAAATGTCCCCTGGGTCGTTCCGTCTCAGGCTTTTACGCTCCATAAATGTCCTTTGTGGTGTTGTTATGCCTTTCATTTTTCTTCTACAGAATGTATTAATGGTAGCAATATTTGAGGAGAATCGATTATCCGATCGATTCCATTATCCACCAAAAGTCCCCTTTGTTATGGCAGACTGATGTGACTATTATTGCTGTTCGGCTCGAAGGTGATAAAAGAGTGAGCGCAGGCTGAAGAATTGGGCATTCCTTTTCAGTAGCACCTGAACCATTTCTTACAATCATCTGTATTTATTCTTAGTGGAGAAATGGACTAGTTTATATCTGCCCAGTGTGAGCATCAATAGTTCATGCATTGGTTTTGATTGATCAAAGGAGCAGAGTTGTATTAAAACAGATGGTTTGAAACGCTGATATACATGATCCCAGGTGAAATTGTACATATGCACAAATAAACTGCTCATTAGATTTGTTAAAAATTAATTTGTAAGGATTTAGGTCTTATTTTTTTCATGATTCAGGAGCTTGTAATCCATTTTCTAATCAGAGGAACTGTACTAGGTGCCCACTCGCACTTGCATGGATTTGTGTAGGAAAGAACTGCAGATGCTGGTTTAAATCAAAGGTAGACAGCAGGACAAATGCAGGAAGATGGCACTAGTGTAGATGGGGCTTGTTGGTCGGCATGGGCAAGTTGGGCCGAAGGGCCTGTTTCCATGCTATATGACTGTCTATATGTTCTTATAGAAACTTACAAAATTCTTAAGGGGTTGGACAGGCTAGATGCAGGAAGATTGTTCCCGATATTGGGGAGGTCCAGAACAAGGAGTCACAGTTTAAGGATAAGGGGGAAATCTTTTAGGACCGAGATAAGAAAAACATTTTTCACACAGAGAGTGGTGAATCTGTAGAATTCTCTACCAAAGAAGGTAGTTGAGGCCAGTTCATTGGCTATATTTAAGAGGGAGTTAGATGTGGCCCTTGTGGCTAAAGGGAGTATGGAGAGAAGGCAGGTACGGGATACTGAGTTGGATGATCACCCATGATCATATTGAATGAAATTAACAAAAACAAACAAATAGTCCATGGATCACTAAGGGTTTAAACAATGCCTGCAAAAAGAAAAACACACGATATAGACAATTCATAAAATATCGAACTTCAGAAGCAGAAAATAAATATAAAAAATATAAGAATAAATTAACCAATATTATGAGGATATGTAAGAAAGAATACTATAATAAAATGTTAGAGAATAATAAAAACAATATGAAAGGTTTATGGAACGTGCTAAATAGTATTATTAGAAATGGATCAAAAAATACAGGCTACCCTGAGTATTTTATTGAGGATGAAAAGACAATAAATAATATGGATGATGCGGTTAATGGTTTTAACAAATTCTTTGTAAATGTGGGACCAGATTTGGCAGAAAAAATGAATGAGCCAGAAACAAAAGAAGGGGCAGATACTGATCTTTGGGATAGAAATAATAGCTCTATCTTCCTTAGAGCAGTCGAAGGAAAAGAAATCATAGACACTGTAAGAAAATGTAAAAGCAAATCCTCTACTGATTGGAATGATATTGACATGATTATAATAAAAAACGTTATTGAAGAAATTGCCGAACCATTAACTCATATCTGTAACTTGTCTTTTCAATACGGTAAATTTCCGAACAAAATGAAAATAGCTAAAGTAATACCATTATATAAAACTGGGGATAGGCACCATTCCACAAATTACAGGCCTGTTTCTTTACTCTCCCAATTCTCCAAGATCCTTGAAAAACCTTTTACAGAAAGACTTGACAATTTCATTGAAAAACATAAGCTTTTGGTCGACAGTCAATATGGATTCCGGACAGACAGATCAACATCTATGGCACTAATGGAACTAAGTGAGGAAATCACAAATTGCATAGATAATAAAAAAACTTGCAGTGGGAATATTTATAGATTTAAAAAAAGCATTTGGTACCGTAAATCACGACATTTTACTCATGAAACTGGATACGTTTGGCATCAGAGGGGTTGGACTGGATTGGGTGAGAAGCTATTTAAGAAACAGGCAACAATTTGTAGAAATAGGTGAACATAAATCAACTTACATGAACATAACTTGTGGAGTACCTCAAGGGTCTGTGTTAGGTCCAAAGCTTTTCATAATGTACATTAATAACATATGTAAAGTATCAAATATACTGAAATTGATTATATTTGCCGATGATACGAATATATTTTGTTCCGGTGACAATTTGAAGCAGCTTTTGGAGGTCATCACATCAGAAATGAATAAATTAAAACAGTGGTTTGATGTCAACAAATTGTCTCTAAATTTAAGCAAAACAAAGATTATGCTATTTGGAAAACATAAAATAAACCCTCAAGTACAATTGAAAATAGATAACATCAATATAGAAAGAGTATATGAAAATAAATTTCTTGGTGTGATCTTAGACCACAAAATCTGCTGGAAACCACATATAAACCACGTCAAAGCAAAACTGGCAAAGTCTATAGCAATATTGGGAAAATCAAGACACATTCTGGACCACAAATCATTACATACTCTGTATAATACACTCATATTGCCATATCTGAGTTACTGTGTGGAGATATGGGGTAACACCTACAAAACCAACCTACAGCCATTATGCACATTACAAAAAAGAGCAATAAGGATTATCAATAATGTTGGATATCTTCAACACACCAATTTATTATTCTTAAAGTCACATACACTGAAGTTCACTGATCTGGTTAAATTTAAGACTGCGCAAATCATGTACAAAGCAAGAAATAATTTACTTCCAAGAAATATACAAACACTGTTTATGGAAAGACAGGGTGGGTATAATTTGAGAGGGGAACATAATTTAAAAAACTCAATGTCAGAACAACTCTTAAAAGTATGTGCATAGCAATCTGTGGTGTGAATTTGTGGAATGGTCTGGAACAGGAGATAAAACTTAGCACAAGCATAATTCAGTCTAAAAAGGTACAAAAACACTTGTTTAAAAGGATATTGGGATGAGGATAGGTGATTGTGATATTTGTTATACTGATTGTATTGGGAAGGGTGATTATAGGGTGATGGGTTGTATATATGACTAAGATACTGTATAGTATTTGCGGGTTTTTTCTTTTCTTTTTCTTTTTTTCTTTTTTGTATGGCTTTGTAAATATTTGATTAGTGTTCAAATGTAAATAATTCGGTGTACATATAGTGGCTGGTGTACATATAGTGGCTGGTGTACATATGGTGTACATATAGCTGCGAAATTTGTATGAGATAATTACAAGCAGTTGAATAAGGGGTGGGAATTAATCAGCTTTGGCTTCTTCCTGCTCCTTTTCGGACACATATGATTTCATTTATTTATAAATATTGTTTATGACACTTTATAAATATTCTTGTTTTGTTTGTTGTATGCTGTTTCACACTTGCTTTTTATTCTTTTATTCTGTTCGAAATAAATAACTAATAAATAAATAAATAAATGAATGGCGGTGCAGGCTCGAAGGGCCGAATGGCCTACTCCTGCACCTATTGTCTATGTTTCTATGTTTCTTTGTCTCTGTAACGGGGCAGCCTAATTGTCAAATATTATTTAAATATAATCCTGTGAAGGAAGCAGCTCAAGTTATCTTGTTTTTAACAGGTTGGAATAAGCGTGTAGAATATAAATCGGGCTCTGGCAGTAAAGTATTATTCTCCAGCATCCACCTGGAGACATGTGGTGAACCCGTCTCATCTGTACAGACCACAATGGAGCTACAGACCAGCCACATCGGAAAGGGATGTGACCGGGACACGTACTCTGAGAAGTCCTTGCAGAAACTGTGCGGTATGTGACACATTAACTCCAGTGTGCTGCTGGAATATTTACAATCTTCTCATGTGGTTTTTTTTCTCCTCACCTCATTCTTTAAAGTGTTGCAAGTATCTCAACAGATCACCAGCTGGGTTGCATATTGTGGTACACTGTGCCGCCGCTGTGGGATATCACTCCCCTGCTTTCAAAATGCCAGGTTCACCAGCAGATGTTTTCATGTTTCATTCATGTCCTTGGTTTCCTGGAATGTAGGTCATTCACATTAGAAACCTCAGTCAACAAAGAGAGTGCTGCACCCATGTTCAATGGTTCTTTAGTGTCACATGTACAGACCATCGGCGGCTCCCTCTGTCCTCCTGTCCGGTCCTAAGGGGATGAGCAGAGGCCGGGATCAAGTTCAAGTTCAAGTGAGTTTATTGTCATGTGTCCCTGTATAGGATAATGAAATTCTTGCTTTGCTTAAGCACACAGAAAATAGTAGGCATTTACTACAAAACAGATAAATGTGTCCATATACCATGATATAAATATATACACACATGAATAAATAAACTGATAGTGCAAATAACAGAAAGTGGTTGCTAATAATCAGAGTTTTGTCCGAGCCAGGTTTAATAGCCTGATGGCTGAGGGGAAGTAGCTATTCCTGAACCTGGTTGTTGCAGTCTTCAGGCTCCTGTACCTTCTACCTGAAGGTAGCAGGGAGATGAGTGTGTGGCCAGGATGGTGTGGATCTTTGATGATACTGCCAGCCTTTTTGAGGCAGCGACTGCGATAAATCCCCTCGATGGAAGGAAGGTCAGAGCCGATGAGTCAGCGGCTTACCTCTACAGTCCATCTCCGCCACTCCTGCCTTCCTGCTTTCCAAGCCTCAGTGGCAGGCGGTAGAGTTGCTGCCTTAAGGGCCTGTCCCACTTACATGCGATTGCATGCATCTGGCGCGACTATCTGGCGTACGGAGTTGTGCGGGGCTGGTCCCGACATCGCGCGAGGCTCCGAAAATCCTGCACTGTCCGAAAATTCCGAGCGCCAACGGCCTGTCGGCCCACAGGCGCATTGAGGGTGTACGCAGCGTCTTGACGTTGTATGCAGCGTCTTGACGGCGTACACCTAGCGCGTGGCGTGCCGTTGCGTGATGACGTCACCGCCTGACGCCGTGCGACGCCCAAATTCAGTCGGCCCGCCTTCTGCCCAGCTGATTGGTAAGCATGACACGAATTACGTCACGCGCGCACTTACTGCGAACGTACCGTGTACTTACCGCGAACTTAGCGCGAACTCCGCTTCCGTTTTGGTCGCGCCAAACGCATGCAGTCGCATGCAAGTGGGATAGGCCCTTTACACTGCTTATAGCGCCATAGACCCAGGTTCGGTGCCGCCTACAGGTGCTGTCTGTACGGAGTTTGCACGTTCTCCCCGTGACCGCGTAGGTTATCTCCAAGATCTTCAGTTTCCTCCCACACTCCAGACGTACAGGTTTGTAGGTTAATTGGCGTAGTATAAATGTAAGTTGGCCCGAGCGTGTGTAGGAGAGTGTTAATGTGCGGGGATCGCTGGTTGGTGTGCACTTGATGGGCCGAAGGGGCAGTTTCGGCGCTGTATCGCTAATCTAAATTAAATTAAACTAAGCCTGCTGCTCCGGGATTGTCAGACGTATTGCCCAAGTGTAGGAAGAAGCATGGGATGTCTCGAATGTTACCTTTCATTACAGTTTCAATACGAAGCCTAATACGTTATCTGCTATGATATTTAACTTTTTCTAACTGCACAGGCTAGATTCAGGATTCAGGGGAAAATATTGATTTTCAATTCACCGATAGATATTTTTTTCATATGTTTCAGCCACATTCAGTGTATCTTTGAAAATGTAATTCTTTTTTCCCGAGTCATCTCGAGCCTGCATTAGTATTTATCATGGGGAACTTGATTCAAGAGGAAAACCAGAAACACACTAATTGGGTTGACACACTGGTGCAGCGGTAGAGATGCTGCTTACAGCGCCAGAGGCCTGGGTTCGTTCCTGACTATGGGTGCTGTCTGTACGAAGTTTTTGTTCGTTCTCCCTTTGACCACGTGGGTTTACTCCGGGTGCTCCTGTTTCCTCCCACATTCAAAAGACTTACAGGTTTGTGTGTCAACGGCATAGTCGGGAGCTCGCAGGTCACGGGCTGGAGCCTGTTTTCCGGAGCTCCCGCGGCAACAGCTGCGTCCGCTGGACTGGAGGGCGGCAGTTTCGACCACCCCGGGCCGCGGAGCTTGAACCGGCCCGTTCGCGGAGCTCAGTGAGCCGCGGGACTGACTTACCATCGCCCGTTGGGGTAGCGCCTCAGCGCAGAGGGAGAAGAGGAGGGAAGAGACAGTAACCCTAAGATTTTTGCCTCCATCACAGTGAGGAGGTGCCTGGTGAACTCACTGTGGTGGATGTTAATTTGTGTTTATTGTGTGTTTTGTTGTTTATTATTACATGTATGGCTGCAGGCAACGACATTTCGTTCAGACCGAAAGGTCTGAATGACAAATAAAGGATCAAAGTCTAAGTCTAAGGTTTGTAGGTTAATTGACTTCAGTAAAATTGAAAATTGCTGCTAGTGTGTAGTAGGATGCTAGTACTCCTCCGGGGCAATTGCTGGTCAGCACAAACTCAGTGGGCAGAAGGGCCTGCTTCTGCACTGTGTCTCTAAACTATAACGTCTAAAGTAAAATTGTTGCAACTTGCCATCTTTGAAAGCCCTATTGCTGCATATGCAGGCAGCTTGAAGTTGAAAGACACCACTTACTGCAAATGGTGGCATGAAGTTGAAAGGCACTACTTACTGCAAATGGTGGCTTGGGTGCTTTGGCTTGAAGTTGAAAGGCACTAATTACTGCAAATGGTGGCTTGGTTGCTTTGGCTTGAAGTTAAAAGGCACTACTTACTGCAAATGGTGGCTTGGGTGTAAACCAGTACACGGGCCCAAAATTAGTCCAGCCCAACACCAAGTCATAGAGTATTAGAGAATTGGATGGCATGGAACCAGATCTATCAGGACCATCTTACCTACGCCAGCCACTGGTCCCACCTGCCTGTGTTTGGCCCAATGTCCTTCTCCACCTTTCCTATCCATGAACCTGTACAAATGTCTTTGAAATCTTGTGATAGTGCCTGCCTCAACCACCTCCCCTGGCAGCTTATTCCATACACCCACCACCCTTTGTGTAAAAGAAAAGTTACCCCTCAGGTTCCCATTCAACCTCTCCCCCCTCACCTATGTCCTCTGTTTCTCGTTTCCCCGACTCTGCACCAAAGACTGGGCAAAATGTCCCCTGGGACGTTTCATCTGAGGCTTTTACGCTCCATAAATGTCCTTTGTGGTGGTGTTTTGCCTTTCATTTTTCTTCTGCAGAATGTATTAATGGGACCAAAATGTGAGGAGAATCGATTATCCGATCAATTCCATTATCCACCAAAAGTCCCCTTTGTTATGGCAGACTGATGTGACTCTATTTTGTATTGCTGTTCGGCTAGAAGGTGATAATAGAGTGAACGCAGGCTGAAGAATTGGGCATTCCTCTTCAATAGCACCTGAAACATTTCTTGCAATCATCTGTATTTATTCTTAGTGGAGAAATGGACTAGTTTATATCTGCCCAGTGTGAGCATCAATAGTTCATGCATTGGTTATTGATTGATCAAAGGAGCAGAGTTATATTAAAACAGATGGCTTGAAACACTGATATACATGATCCCAGATGGAATTGTACACTGAAAGCCTCTAAAGCATTATTATAAAGGAATATGTGTAGGAAAGAACTGCTCATGTTCCTGTCTCACCTTAAACCTACACTGTACATCCCCCTGGTTCTTGATTCTACTACTCTGGGTAAAACACTTTATCCTGTCTCCCTATTTATTCCCCTCATGATCTAATACACAGTGGCGCAGCGGTAGAGTTGCTGCCTTACAGCGCTTGAAACACCAGAGACCCGGGTTGGATCCTGACTACGGGTGCTGTCTGTACGGAGTTTGTACGTTCACGCTGTGATCACGCGGGTTTTCTCCAAGATCTTCGGTTTCCTCCCACACTCCAAAGACGTACAAGTATGTAGGTTAATTGGCTTGGTGTATGTGTAAATTGTCGCTCGTGTAGGTAGGATAGTGTTAATGTGTGGGGATCGCTGGTCGGTGCGGACTCGGAGGGCCAAAGGGCCTGTTTCCATAGTATACCACTAAACTAAACTGAACTACACCAAGTATTCATGTCAGTTGCTAGGCACTCCCCAAACTCAGAAGAAAAGGATGTACCTTTAGAACGGAGATGAGAAGGAATTGCTTCACTCTGAAGGTGGTGAATCTGTGGAATTCATTGCCACAGACTGGAGTGTTGTACTTCCGGTGGCGCTGGTGCCAGCTGCCTCCACCTACAGCCCGGTATCTTTTTGTTTTTTTGTTTTAGTTATGTAAAAGTGTGTTTTTTTGTGTTTTCTTTGTGTTTTGATGTGGGGGAAGAGGGTACGGTGCGGGGGATACCGTCCTTCAGCCGCTTCCTGGTGAAGACGCAACTTTTATTCGAGTCGCGTCCTCGCCCCCCCCCCCCCCCCCACCACCAGCGGCCTACCTACTGGATTGGCGCGGCCTTTCCTGCGACCAGAGCTCGAGCAGCGGCGGGACAGCGCTGTAACATCGCGAGGCTGGCGATGCCTTACCGGGGATCGCCGTCTGGAGCCCGGAGTGCTGGACCTGCGGCACCGACATCATGGAGCTACGGTTTGCGGAGCTCCCAACGCGGGCGGCGCTGATGGACAGCGCGGGGTCCTGCGACTCTGCCCAGCTCGGCCTGCGGACTCGGGAGCTGCGGACACGGGAGCTGCGGACTCGGGAGCTGCGGACTCTGGCTGCGGGAGGCGGCTGATCGGGAGGTCCGGGCTGCTGAGGAGGAGAATGTTCACCGTCGGGGTTCGGCATCGGCGTTCCACCAGCCCGGCGTGAGGGCCTGAACATCGGGCCGCCCGGTGCGGCGACTGCGGGTGCTAGGAAGGCCTCGACCACGAGTGAACATCTGGGAAGAACGGAGAGGAGGCTGGCTGGACTATGGTGCCTTCCTCACCTTGGTGCCACTGTGTTATGTTGTGTCGTGGACTTTCTGTGTTTGTGCTTTTTTTTAAATTCTATTTTATTTTTAATATGTTTTATTATTTATTATTATTTATTTATTTTTATTTTTATGATACTGCCTGTAAGGGAAATTCATTTCGTTGTCTCTAACTGAGACAATGACAATAAATTTGAATACAATACAATACAATACAAGTGTGGAGGCCATCAATGGATATTTTTTAAGGCAGAGATTGACAGATTGTTGATTAGTAAGTGTGTCAGGGGTTATGAGGTGAAGGCACGAGAATGGGGTTGAGAGGGGAAGATAGATCAGCCATGATTGAATGGAGGAGTTGACGATAGGCCGAATGGCCTTATTCTGCACCTAGAGCTTATGAACATTCTATCCAACCCTCTCCCACACAGCATCTGCATTGTATCCATTTGAACCAGTTGCCTTTCTTTTTTTATCTATAGAAATCAAGATTGTAACATAAAATAAATGCTTGTGATGTAACTCACTTTCAAACCTACTTTGGGAAAAACATATTAATATTTCATCAGAGATAAACAATTTAGAATCCCTGTAATTGAATAAGTGATAATCCCACCAATACAGGGGTTATTACAATTTATGTTCAAGGATTTCAGTTGTTCTGCACCAGTAAATATTTAATTTAATCAATCATTTTTACAATATCTTACATTATTTTTATCATAGCAAATACTCAATTTTCGAAACAGGCACTGAAAAGCAAAATAAAACTTCAAATGCTGGCTATCTGAGATTAAAATGAAATGCTGGAGGTACTCAGCTGATCAGCCAGTGCATGATTAAGTTTAGTTTAGTTTATTGTAACGTGTACCGAGGTAGAGTGTGAAGTCCCTGTCCCACTTAGGAAACCTGAACGGAAACCTCTGGTGAGCCTGCGCCCCACCCAAGGTTTTCGTGAGGTTCCCGGAGGTTTTGGTCACTCTCCCTAAAGGTCGAAAGTGGTTTCCGTGTAGTAGAGGCTTCTTCTATGTTCCTGCGATTATTTCAACAAATTCAAAGCCGGCCTCGACTAAAAATAGGTTGCCGTTTGGTCGAAGCCGGTGGAGTGGGGTCGCTATTCACTGACAGGCAGTCGAAGGCCATCTCCTTCGCTGTCCGGCCATTTTGATTGGCTCATTGGAGTTTTCAGCAACGATCCTGTAGGATCTTTGGTTTTCAAGACCTAGAAGATTCACCGGAAGGTAAAATGCCCGCTAACTTTATTAAACTTCTTAAGACTGTCGCCACTCCTTCTGCCACCCCCCCCCTTCTCTCTCCCCTTCTCCCCCCTTCTCTCCCATTCTCTCCCCATTCTCTCCCCTTCTCTCCCCCTTCTCTCCCCTTCTCTCTCCCCCTCTCTCCACTTCTTTCCCCTTCTCTCCCTCCCTCCCGCGCTCTCTAAAGAACTTACCATGCTCTGTGGCAGCCGTTGACCTTCCTTTTCATCGCGCAGACAGCGCTCCTCCGCTGTCCCTGGCCCCCACCATCGTGATGTGTGTGTGTGTGTGTGTGTGTGTGTGTGTGTGTGTGTGTGTGTGTGTGTGTGTGTGTGTGTGTGTGTGTGTGTGTGTGTGTGTGTGTGTGTGTGTGTGTGTGTGTGTGTGTGGTCGGTAGCTCTCTGGTGACTCATGGAAACCTTGGGTGGGGCGCAAGGTCTCCAGAGGTTTCCGTTCAGGTTTCCTAAGTGGGACAGGTTGCACACTAACCAGTCAGCAGAAAGACAATACATGATCGTGCCATCCAGTGTCTAGATACATGATAAAGGGAATAATGTTTAGGGCAAGATTCATCATCGTTGAAAACATTAGCGACACAGTGGTGCTGGTTTCCGACGGGAACAGTGATGGACGCCCCACACGTCTCTGTCCTCCAGTTTCTGCGGACTTCCGCCGCTGGAAGTATTGGATTTTCGTGTGTGTGTGCACTTTCTCATCATTCCTTACAATGCTGTGTACCACAGTGATCGTAAGATGAATCCAGTAAAATCCGATCAAAGATAGTCCAAGGGTCTCCGATGACTACACAGGACTGAAAGCAGTTGGACAATCTTCATTTCCACCCATACACAAATAGAGGGGGCGGAATGGTGGCGCAGCGGTAGAGTTGCTGCCTTGCAGCACCAGAGATTCGGGTTTGATCCTAACTACGGGTGCTGCCTGTACGGAGTTTGTACATTCTCCCTTTGACCTCGTGGGTTTTCTCCGGGTGCTCCGGTTTCCTCCCACATTCCAAAGATGTACAGGTTTGCAGGTTAATTCGCTTTTGTATTGTTTCTTGGGTGTAGGATAGACTGTGTATGAGTGATCATTGGTCTACGTGGACTTAGTGGCCCAAGGGCCAGTTTCCACATTGTATCTATTTTTAAAAATCCCTTAGTTCGTTTCATGCCTGCTATCACTGTAATTTAAAGACATGTTTTGTTTTCATTTTACCACTTCTGATGAAGCATTGTTGACCTGAAACATTAGCGGTATCTCTCTCCACAGATGCCGCCTGACCAGTTGAGTGTCTACCAAGTTCGGTTTTTATTCCAAATCAAAAATATTTGCTTTATATACCAATGTGCTTGACGGGAAAAAGGTGGCCTTGATTGTGATGTAGACTGGCACAGTATCAACATTTAAACAACAAGAGAAATGTAATGAAATAATAAGGCTTTGACATCCCTAGAACTTAATGTTGAACCCACAAACAATGTGAAAGGGATGGCGCTGAGGATATAGGAACAGATACAACAACATCAATACTACATTTATCATTCAAACTAACAAGCACAATCACCAATTAGTGAGCATTCAGGCATATTTGCTGTACGTCCTACCATAGTGGTGTCATTTAATTCCATTAATATTCCATGTAAGAAAGTGGCCGTTGACATAGAATATGACCAATTAGGATTACTACAATTCTTCTGAAAATTTGAACTGCCACAGTTGAGAATAAATTTACATGCCCCTATGCAAATTGTATTGGAGTTCTGCAATAGAAAATGCCACCAGTGTCAATGTTACATAGGTTTTTGAGACACTTTCACCCCGAGAACAGATTGCATAAGCATTTTGTATCCAGTACATTTACGCAAATGTCTTGGCAGTGTGCCTCATTGGAATGCCAATATGTGACACTTTGCAGCCAACTGCATTTTGAAGCATTTCAGGATTGTTAAAAGAATTGAAATTTAAAGCAATAAGATTTGTAATAAAACTCGAAGTGGATTGAAGGTTTCTACTTGTCAGCCAGTATCTGTGGACAGAATTCATGTTTCAGGTCAAAAACTTTGTAATTAGAACAGTGTGCAAATGCTGATATATTGGACCCCCAAAAGTAGTCAGATTGGGGTCAACAGGGCAGCATGGTGACACAGTGGTAGAGTTGCTGCCTTACAGCGCCAGAGACCCAGGTTCGATCCTGACTACGGGTGCTGTCTGAACATAGTTTGTACATTTCTCTGTGTCCTGCGTTGTATTTCTCCTGAAGCTCCGGTTTCCTCCCACACTCCAAAGACGTACAGGTTTGTAAACTTGTAGGAAGGAACTGCAGATGCCGATTTCAACCGAAGATAGACACAGACTGCTGGAGTAACTCAGCGGGACTGGCTGCATCACTGGATAGAAGGAACGGGTGACGTTTCAGGTCAAGACCCTTCTTCAGACGGAATCAGGGAAGAGGGAGATACAGAGATAAGGAAATGTAAGGTGTGAAAACAAGTCAAAGGGGATGGAGTTCAAGGAAAGTGTAGAATAGGTCACTGTTAGCTAGGAGAAGGTAACAGCAAAGCAAACAGTCATCAAATGTAAATGAGGAGAGTCAGAGAACTGGGAAGGGGGCAGGCAAGGGTTACTTGAAGTTAGAGAAGTCAATGTTCATACCGCTGGGGTGTAAGCTGCCCAAGCGATATATGAGGTGCTGTTCCTCCAATTTGCGCTGGGCCTCACTCTGACAATAGAGGAGGCCCAGGACAGAAAACTCAGTGTGGGAATGGGAATAGGTCACTCCGGAAGTGGCGGCGCTGTGATACAGCTGCGGCTCGCCTGCAGTCTGTCTGTTTTTACTTTTTATGTTGTTTTTTTTTGTCTAGTTTAGTAATTTTTTTGGTTATTAGGTGGTGTTATGTGTGTGGGGGGGAGGGTGAAACAGAGCTTTCTGTCTCTCCCTTCGGGGGAATGCGACTTTTTGTCGTATCCCCCTTCTCTTCCCCCGTCTGCGCTGAGGCCTAATGGCGGAGCTGGCGGCCTCCAACCTGCGACCGACCTCGAGGGTCCGGAGGTAGAGCCAGCCAGGACTCACCAACGCGAGGCTGGCCGTCTTCGAGCTGTGGCGACGTCCGGGTAGCGGCACGACTCGGCGCTCCGGTGAGGGCGGACGGTGCGGAGCTGAGACACTCCTGTGCGGCCGGCACGGCTACCGGCTGGAAGGCGCTCCCGTGTGAGCAGCCCGGTGCGGGGCTGAGACGCTGCCGTGTGGGCGGACCGGCTCCCGGCTGGAAGGTGCTTCCATGGGGGCAGCCCGGTGCGGGGCTGAGACGCTGCCTTGTGGGCGGCCCGGAGCGGAGCGGAGACGGTGCTACGGCGGCTGAGGCGGCGGCGACCTGGATCCGGGGCTCGGCCGCGGGCCAGTGGAGGACAATGTCGGGAGCTCGCAGGTCACAGGCTGGTGCCTGTTTTCCGGAGCACCCGTTGCAACAGCTGCGGGCAGCTTCGACCACCCCCCGGGCCGCGGAGCTTGAACCGCGGGACTGATGCCATCGCCCGGTGGGGTATCGCCTCGGCGCAGAGGGAGAAGAGGAGGGAAGAGACAGTAACTCTAAGACTTTTGCCTCCATCACAGTGAGGAGGTGTTTGGTGAACTCACTGTGGTGGATGTTAATTTGTGTTTATTGTGTTTTGTTATTATTACATGTATGGCTGCAGGCAACAGCATTTCGTTCAGACCGAAAGGTCTGAATGACAAATAAAGGATTCAATTCAAGGGAAGAGGAGTTAAAGTGTTTGGCAAGCGGGTGATCAGGTAGGTTTAGGCAGACTGAGCGGAGGTGTTCAGCAAAACGATCGTCGAGCCTGCACTTGGTCTCGCCGATATATAGGAGTCCCCACCTGAAACAGCGGATACAGTAGATGAGGTTGGAGGAGGAACAAGTGAACCTCTGCCTCACCTGAAAAAACTGTCAGGGTCCTACGGCGGAGTTGAGGGGGGAGGTATAGGGCCAGGTGTTGCATCTCCTGCGGCTGCAGGGGGAAGTACCTGGATAGAGGATGGTTTGGGTGGGAAGGGACGAGTTGACCAGGGAGTTGCGGAGGGAATGGTCTCTGCGGAAAGTGCAAAGGGTTGGAGATGGGAAGATGTGGCTTGTGGTGGGATCCCGTTGGAGGTGGCGAAAATGCCGGATTATGTGCCAGTATGCGACGGCTGATGGGGTGAAAGGTGAGGACTAGGGAGGACCCTATCCTTCAAGGAACATCTCAAAAAAACAGCAGTTAAGGTGAAGTCCAGAAACAATCTCCTCAGTAAGCTTGCTGGCTCAAAGTGGGGGGCAGCAGCCCCCACACTGAGCATTTCAGCACTAGCCCTTGCATTTTCTTCAGCCGAATATTGTGCCCCTGTTTGGTCCAGGACATCCCACACACACCATGTGGACACCCAATTGAACTCAACAATGAGGATCATCACAGGAACAATGCGCTCAACACCACTCCCCTGGCTCCCTGTCCTATCCAACATAGCCCCTCCACACATCCGGCGAGTAGTCCTCACTCAAAGGATGCTCCAAAAGACCAAACACTCCCCTCACCTGCCAATTCACATGGACATCTTCAGCCCACCCACTGCTCGACTTCATAGAAACATAGAAACATAGAAATTAGGTGCAGGAGTAGGCCATTCGGCCCTTCGAGCCTGCACCGCCATTCAATATGATCATGGCTGATCATCCAACTCAGTATCCCGTACCTGCCTTCTCTCCATACCCTCTGATCCCCTTAGCCACAAGGGCCACATCTAACTCCCTCTTAAATATAGCCAATGAACTGGCCTCGACTATCCTCTGTGGCAGGGAGTTCCAGAAATTCACCACTCTCTCTGTGAAAAAAGTTCTTCTCATCTCGGTTTTAAAGGATTTCCCCCTTATCCTTAAGCTGTGTCCTTAAGCTCCCTTGTCCTGGACTTCCCCAACATCGGGAGCAATCTTCCTGCATCTAGCCTGTCCAACCCCTTAAGAATTTTGTAAGTTTCTATAAGATCCCCTCTCAATCTCCTAAATTCTAGAGTATAAACCAAGTCTATCCAGTCTTTCTTCATAAGACAGGATAGACTTGGTCTTCCATCTAGACCACCAATTTGGAAGAATCCACCACCAGCTGATTTCACCATCCAATCAGCTTGGAAAAAGGAATGGGAGTCCAAGGACGTCCCAAATAAACATCTGGTGTCAGACCCCACACCTATCGGTCCCTGGCACCAATCTCCCAAGGAAGCAGTGGACGACGCTGAATAGATTCAGGACTGGACATGGCCCCTGCTCGGCCAGCCTTCACAAATGGGGCAGCAGCCCAACCCCACGGTGTGCTTGTGGAGAGCAGCAAACAATGCAACACATCATTGAAGCATGCCCTCAACAAAGACTCAAAGGAGGACTTGTCACCCTTCATACAGCAGATCAAGAGGCAACTGCTTGGCTAAAGAACTTTGCATTCGCTAAATAAAATAAGGGGGACTCTGTCCCTGTTGCGACTGGGGGGAGGGGGAGTGTAACTAAACTAAGCTAACTGGCTTGATAAAATTGTAAATTGTCCCTAGTGTGTGTAGGACAACGCTAGTGTACGGGGATCACTGGTTGGAAAGGGCTCAGTGGGACAGTGTGCCTGTCTCCGCACTGTATCTCTAAACTAAATGAGCTTTGATGTTAAAAGTATAAAACCTGGCACAGTCAGACCACTTTTAAAATGAGATGAAAGAATAGCGCTCACCAGCAGGAAACAATTAAATAACAATACAGCAGGCACCTTAGAATTAACCAATATTTTAAGTTTAATATACACCACCTGCCAGTTCAGGAATTGATGGATCCAAAAAGTAATTTCCTTTTCAGGCTCCAGTTTCTCTGCTTCATCAAAGCTTCCCTATCTTTATTTATAGGCAACTAAAAGCAAGGTCCCACAAATATTTGTTATTGCACAATATATATATATATATATATATACATATAGATGTGTGCATTGAAGAAAGGAATTGAATCATAAGCCCAGTTACAGCTTTCACAACAGATGGAAGAAAAATAAGAAATACAGATCCGTAGATCAGGAAGCATCACCCGCGAGAGAAAGAAAATAGACACAAAATACTGGAGTAACAACTCAGTGGGTCAGGCCGCATCTCTGGAGAACATGGATAGGTGACGTGTCGGGTCGATGCCCTTCTTCAGACTCATTCTAAATAAGTGTCTCGACCTGAGAAGTCGCCTATTCCTTTTCTCCAGAGATGCTGCCTGACCCGCTGAGTTACTCCAGCATTTTGTGTTGGTTTTCGGCGTAAACCAGCATCTGCAGTTCCTTCCTGCACGAGAGTGAAACGGAACCGATGGTTCAGGTCAATGACCTTTCATCACGACTTCCACTAAAGTCCCAATAGGGGGTTATTGACCAGAAAAGTTAATATTGCTTCTCCTTCCACACATGCTGCCTGCCCAGCTGAGTACCTTGGCCCATTTTGATTTTACATCATATTTGCAGTCTTTGTGCTTTTCAGCTGATAAATTGGAACCAAGCCCATCCCACATATATCCAATTAATAGGTATGTTGCAAAGCCTACCTGAAGCGTCGTTGAAGATCTGTTGCTGCCCGTGTGCGCGATTTTGGCGCCGTTTAGAGGGGGCGGGTTTAAAACGCGATTTTCTCTAGGCTGTTCAAATCGAAAATGTTCAGCCTAGTTAATTATTAACGAAAAATCGCTGGAAGACCCCGTCGCAAAAGCTATTATTAGGTTTAAAGGCCTTGAATAATAGTTATAGTAGTTTAAAAATCAATCTTTAAACCCGCGACCGTCAGCAACCGCAGGGTCTCATAAAGCAAATAGCAGAAGTTAGGTTGTATATTTTTACATTAAAAAGGGCTTCTAAAGATCCCGTTATACAAAGTTTAATATTGCGAGTAGCTCAATTTGGGCCCACTATATCCCGCAGTATTTTTCTGGGCATTTGGGGGACAAATCTAGCGCAATGTGAACGTTCTAAACCAGCGCGTTCACAGGGACCCACTGGAAAGCTGATTTAAATGGGCATTTATTTACAGCAATTAAACACTAAATTCCTTCCATTTGGCCTATAAATTAATGTAAATGAGATTTAAAAATCATGTTTTATTGTGAATTATTTGTGAATATTATTTGGACATTTAGGCTATTTAAAAATGTTAATCATTTATTAAGAAATGGATAGATGTTTAGATCTAGTAATTGAAGTCTGAAATTAGCTACAATTAGGTAACTAACTAATTATATGCTTTAATTTCAGGTCATCCAAGTAAGATTATTTTATATTTGTTTCAGAATGCTTCAATCTATGATAACTGAAAATTTCATTCAGTTCTCTTAATTTTTAAGAAAGTTATGGGCTTTTGACTGTTCACGATCACAGCTTTTTTGTTATGTCCATAGAAAATCAATAGGGAACAAGATGCTCATTTCCCAGTATGAAAATGGCCATAACTTTTTAAATACTTGAGATATGAAAGTGAATTAGGTGTCAAATTAAACTTATTTTTATGCTTTATCTGATGGGATAAATTACAGACTTGATTTTTAAAATCTCAAAATTTTGTAACATTGCTACAATTAACACTCAGTGCCATCTAAACGTTTAAAATGGTGTCAAGCAGCATACTTTAATCTAATTTGTGCAAAATGTCCTTACTCTTGCATTGCTTGTAAACAGTGTCCCCTACTCATACAGAAACTGGCCTTGCTTAAGTAGATGAGCCCTGCTTCTGTGCAGCTGGGAGTGGACTAATATGACTAGGCCCATGACCACTATGTAGAAACAAAGAACTGCAGATGCTGGTTAATACACAAAAGGACACAAAGTGCTGGAGCAACTCTGGAGAACATGGAAAGGTGGAGTTTCGGGTCGAGACCCCACTTCAGACTTATTCCAAATAAGGGTCTCGACCTGAAACGCCACTATCCATATTCTCTAGAGATGCTGTTTGACCTGCTGAGTTAATCTAGCCCTATGCCTGGTGAATCACTCTTTCAAAAGATAGATATCTTTTAATATTTGTATTTGCACTTCACTCCCAGGTCGTTTAGTGAGAAATGTTCCCTTCTCTTTCCAATCGATCCTGCCCAATGGTGTCCATGGCCTCACCGTTAGGACCAGTGGAATTCCTGTTTTTAGTTTTTAGTTTTAGAGATACAGCGCGGAAACAGGTCCTTCGGCCCACCGAGTGCGCGCTGGCCAGCAATCCCCGCACACTAACACTATCCTACACACACTAGGTACAATTTACACCATACCAAGCCAATGTACCTACAAACCTGTACGTCTTTGGAGTGTGGGAGGAAATCGAAGAGTCATAGATTGTGGAAACAGGCCCTTCGGCCCAACTTGCCCACACTGGCTAAGATGTCCCAGCTACACTAGTCCCACCTGCCTGTGCTTGGTCCATATCCCTCCAAACCTGTCTTATCCATGTACCTGTCTAACTGTTTCTTAAACGTTGGGATAGTCCCAGCCTCTACTACCTCATCTGGCAGCTTGTTCCTTACACCCACCACCCTTTGTATGAAAATGTTACCCCTCAGATTGCCACTAAATCTTTTCCCCTGCAATTTGAACCGATGTCCTCTGGCCCTCGATTCCCCTACTCTGGACAAGTGATTCTGTGCACCTACCCGATCTATTCCTCTCATGATTTTATACACCTCTATAAGATCACCCCTCATCCTCCTGTGCTCCAAGGAATAGAGACCCAGCCTACTCAATCTCTCCTTATAGCTCAGACCCTCTAGTCCCGGCAACATCCTCGTTAATCTTCTCTGATCCTTTTCAAGCTTGACAATATCTTTCCTATAACATGGTGCCCAGAACTGAACACAATATTCTAAATGTGGTCTCACCAACGTCTTATACAACTGCAACATGACCTCTCAATTTCTATACTCAATACTCTGACCGATGAAGGCCAAAGTGCCAAAAACCTTTTTGACCACCTTATCTACCTGCGACCCGACCTTCAAGGAACCATGCACCTGTACTCCTAGATCCCTCTGCTCTACAACACTACCCAGAGACCTACCATTTACTGTGTAGGTCCTGCCCTTGTTAGACGTCCCAAAATGCAACACCTCACACTTCTCTGTATTAAATTCCATTAACCATTCCTCAGCCCACCTGGCCAATCGATCCAGATCCTGCTGCAATCTTTCACAACCATCTTCACTATCTGCAAAACCACTAACTTTTGTATCATCAGCAAACTTGCTAATCTTGCCCTGTATGTTCTCATCCAAATCATTGATGTAGATGACAAACAGTAACGGGCCCAGCACCGAACCCTGAGGCACACCACTAGTCACAGGCCCCCAGTCCGAGAAGCAACCTTCCACCATCACCCTCTGCTTCCTTCCATGGAGCCAATTTGCTATCCATTCAGCTATCTATCCTTGGATCCAATGCGATCTAACTTTCCAGAGCAGCCTACCATGAAGAACCTTGTTGAATGCCTTACTGATATCCATTTACACAACATCTACAGCTCTGCCCTCATCGACGTCTTCAAAAAACTCAATCAGATTTGTGAGATGCGACCTCCCATGTACAAAACCATGCTGACTATCGCTAATCAGCCCTTGCCCATCCAAATGTCCGTATAACCTATCCCTCAGAATACTCTCTAGTAACTTTTCAACTACAGATGTTAAGATCTCTGAGAAAATCCACAGGCAGCATCTCTGGAGAGAAGCAATGGATGACGTTTCGGGTCAAGACCCTTCTTTTCAGACTGAAGAAGAGTCTCGACCCGAAACATCACCCATTCCTTTTCTCCAGAGATGCTGCCGGTCCCGCTGAGTTACTCCAGCATTTTGTGTCAATCTTCAAATTACGTCATGCGCTCCAGACGGCTGTGCGGGCGCATGAAGTCGCGTGCGACCTTCGCGGGACCATCGCGGCTCAACTCGACCACGAGGTCGCGTAATTAGCGTGCCAAGGACACGTAAGTGGGACGGGGCTTTAGTGTCCAATTCATCTCTACCTCATTGTGGACATTGGACTTTGCCTATGGAACTGATGCGTTACATTGCTGAGAACGATATCTCTATATGCACTCCATCTATGTCTTCCACTTTGCCCCAGCTATTTTACTTGAGTTTGACTTGATTGTATTTATGTCTAGTACCTGTATATCTGATCTATCTGGATGGCATGCAAACCAGAGCTTTTCACCGTATCTCAGTACAAATGACAACAATAAGCCTAAACCTAGACGCGGAGGATGGTGGGTGAACAGTGGTGAGTATGTCGGAGAATGATGTGGTCGAGGAAGGGTTCAAACCCAAAACTTTGTCTGCCCATTCCCTCCACAGATACTGCCTGACCCGCTGAGTTCCTCCAGCACTTTGTCCAGCACATTAGCTTTTACTTTTTACCACACGCGGTGATTCTTGACACTAACATTATGTTGATGTGATTAATGCAGGTTGTATCTTTATGCATGAATAAATCACAAGTTTTGGTATAATGCCTCAGTTCAGCCAATTATGATCAATGATCCTGATTTAAATATAAACATACTAGCCATTGTCCATAATACTTACATGCACAGAAATAGAACATACCATAGGAATTTATTTTTCTCTCCTTTGGGCAAATATTTGGTTACAAATCTGTTCCATCTGCTCCAAATCTAAGACTGCCTATGATTTACATAGAAACATAGAAACATAGAAAATAGGTGCAGGAGGAGGCCATTCGGCCCTTTGAGCCAGCACCGCCATTCATTGTGATCATGGCTGATCGTCCCCTATCAATAACCCATGCCTGCTTTCTCCCCATATCCCTTGACTCCACTAGCCCCCGGAGCTCTATCTAACTCTCTCTTAAATCCATCCAGTGACTTGGCCTCCACTGCCCTCTGTGGCAGGGAATTCCATAAATTCACAACTCTCTGCGTGAAAAAGTTTTTTTCTCACCTCAGTCTTAAATGACCTCCCCTTTATTCTAAGACTGTGGCCCCTGGCTCTGGACTCGCCCAACATTGGGAACATTTTTCCTGCATCAAGCTTGTCCAGTCCTTTTAAATATCAACTGTACTTACTTTCCTTTTAAAAGTCAGCAGCCTCATGCTACTTTGTGTAACTGTTCGAAATCTGTGATTTCAAAGGATTGCCTGCAACATTGTAGTAAGTTGCCAAATATTAAGAGCAAGCAGGATTATATATATATATATACCGCAGTGGCAAAGACAAAAATACTGCAAAGTTCAATTCTTTCTCTCTCAACGTTTTTCATAACTCGGAAATGCTCAAGGGAAATATATTTTGATAAATGTATCACATAAAGAGTTTTCATTTAATATCCTGCTATTGAGTTAATCATGCAACAACTGGATGGAGGAGATGGGCAAAGCCAAAAGTTGCAATTGCCTTCTGATTCCTATTGAAAACTTGGCTACATGGGAATACTACTGTTGACTTCTATATATCATTAAATTAAATTGGCACAGTGGTAGAGTTGCTGTCTTACAGCGCTAGAGACCCAGGATTGACCCAGACTATGGGTGCTATCTGTACGGCGTTTGTACCTTCTCCCCGTTTCCTCCTAGGTTTTCCCTGGCTTCCTTGCACACTAGAAAGACGTGCAGGTTAATTGGCTTTGTTAAAATTGTAAATTGTACTAGTGTGTGTCGGTTAGTGTTAGTATTCGTGGTGATCACTAGTCAGTGGGCCGAAGGGCCTGTTTTCGAGCTGTATCTCTCTAAAGTGTAATGTCTAAAGTAAATATGTCTACCAAAACATATGATCTCAAATAATGTAAGGAAAGTGTTTAACAGGAGTGCAATGATATTCCAGCCTCTATGAGTGATTCTCACGACATCAGGACATCAGGACTGTAATAGACAATAGGTGCAGGAGTAGGCCATTCGGCCCCTCGAGCCAGCACCGCAATAGCTATGTAATTTGAGAGATGATGGGGTTAATAAACTGTTACCTTTTGGAGAAATTAACTTTAAACCAATTTCAGAGCTACTAATAAGGTGACATTTTAAGTATTATCTGTTTAGCCTTTATCTTTGCTATAATTTTAATAATTCTGTAATTCTCATTACATACATATTTTGTCAATTTCACATTATCTTGGTAGTTCAAGTGAATTTACTACGTATTCCACTAATGTATTCAGCAAAGTGAGCATTATAATTTAGTCGATGACAACATTTGGCACGCTTTCAATAGTGAACGCAACTTTTAACACATCAGAATTCTAGACAAACACAATACAAAAACATAACAGATAAGTAATACTTTTAGGAACTCAATGCATTGTTCTGTGCACTATTCCACGATTGCAATGTCATTATTACATCTCTGTAATAATTAATCTACCAGTTAAATCTTTAGACTTTTGAGATACAGCACGAAACAGGCCCTTTGGCCCTCTGAATCGGCACCGATCAGCCATCAACCTATACAATAGCACGATCTTACAGACTAGGGACAATTTGCAATTTTACCGAAACCAATTAACCGACAAAACTACATGAGTTTGGAATGTGGGAGGAAACCAGAGCACCCAGATAAAACCCACGTGGTCACAGGGAGAATGTACAAACTCTAGACAAACAGCACCCGTCATCAGGTCTCTGGTGCTGTAAGACCTCAGCTCTACCACTGTACCACCCAGATTTTGCCATTTTCAGGGGTCTCGGGTCAATTTAACAGTTCTTAAGATAAACTAATTTGCTTCACATTAGCCACTGGATGGATAAATACCTTTTTCTCTCTTTCCAATGTCCAGGTGCTTCTTCTGATAGCATTGACTTGCTCCCAGCACCGTATGGTTTATCAAATTGGACCTCGACACTTCTGATGGACAGTGAACGTGACAGTGACTTGATCTTCAAATTCGACGGCAAACATGCGGCAAAGATTCCAGACGGGGTGATATCCAAAAACCTCACTGATCAGTATACCATCACCACCTGGATGCGGCACGGACCCAGCTCTGGAATGAGAGCAGAGAAGGAAACCATTCTCTGCAATTCAGATAAAACAGGTGGAATGTGTGTGATTTAACTAAATAGTGTTGCCAGTTGTTGACTCGCACCCAGTGACTGCCTGCCTGCCTGCACCAATGGAACATTTCTATAGTAAAGGCAATGGCTGGTCAGATTAATCTTGAACTTATCTAAAACCTATTGATTTTCAAATGTAAACTACCTGAAGTTTGGGTTCTGAATCTGTATTGGAGAAACACGGTGGCACAGTGGTAGAGTTGCTGCCTTATAGCCCAGTCCCACTGTACGAGTTCATTCCCAGAGCTATCCCGAATTTAAAAAAAATCAAACTCGTGGTAAGCACGGAGAATGAACGTAGCGGGTACGTCGGAGCTCGGGGACGTCTCTTAGCGCTAACGGCAGGTACTCGGGAAGACTCGCTAACGGCAGGTAAGCACGGGAAGACTCGTGAAGATTTTTCAACATGTTTGAAAATGTCCACGAGAGCCCAGAGTACCGACGAGTGGCCATTACCGTAAATCTCCGAGATCGAATCAGGGCAAACTCGGGAGAGATCTTGGAATGAACTCGTACCGTGGGACAGGGGTTTTACAGCGCCAGAGACCCGGGTTCCATCCTGATTATGGGTGCTGTCTGTACAGAGTATGTATGTTCTCCCCGTGACCTGCGTGGTTTTTCCACCGTTACTCCGGTTTTCTTCCACACTCCAAAGACGTGCGGATTTGTCGGTTAATTGGCTTTGGTAATATTGTAAATTGTCCCCAGTGTGTAGGATAGTGTTATTGTGCGGGGAATCGCTGGCACGTGCGGACTGGATGGGCCGAAGGGCCTGTGTCCACACTGCACCCCTAAACTAAACACAACCTTCTGTCCTTTCATCTCTGGCCTTTCTCCAACCATCTGCCTAACACGAACCCTTCCTCGCCTGTATAAACCTATTATCTGCCACTGCCATGCTTTGTCCCGCCCCTCCTCTCTCCCAGCTTTCTTCGCCCCCCTATTGCATTTCGGTTTTTGTGCCCCACTTGAGCACCTCTTGCGCAGTCTCCCCTTGACACACATTTTTAAAAAGCGGTACAGTTGCTGCTTTACAGCGCCAGAGACCCATGTTCGATCCTGTCAGCGGGTGCTGTCTGTATGGAGTTTTGTGTTCTCCCTGTGATCGCGTGGGTTTTCTCACACTCTCTGAAGACATGCAGGTTTGTAGGTTACTTGTCTTTGGTATAATTGTAGATTGTCCCTCGTGTGTAGGTTAGCGTACGGGTGATCGCTGGTCGACCGCGGACTCAGTGGGCCGAGGGGCATCTTTCCACGCTGTATCTCTAATGTCTAGAAGTCCACTAGGCTAATTGTATGTACACACAATATATGCAGAGCAAATATATCCTTAAACTGCTGTAATGTTTCATATTGTGAAACAAATGTTGGTCAGCAGCTGTCCACAGTGTAGATAATTCAACCTTACTGTAAATTGAATGGTATAATTCCATGGAGATGCTTGCAGCTCAGTTGCTGGCAGTAATTAGGTGTCTCAGTGTTTAATTTGTACACAGCAGTAACTGTTACATTGTGTACATAATGCAAATTACTGTTGATTCAATGAAAATACATTTGGTTCTCATCATCATAATCGTCTGTAAAATCTCCAAGCCCAAAGAAATGGAAAGCAAACTCCACAAAATTTTACAAGACACATCTCTGGAGAACATGGATAGGTAATGTTTCAGCTCGGGGCCATTCAGTCTGAAGAAGGGTCCCAACCAGAAACATCACCTATCCATGTTCACCAGAGATGCTGCCTTACCTGCTGAGTTACTCCAACGCTTTGTGATTTTTTTTGTTTGTAAACCAGCACCTGCAGTTCCTTGAATCTGCACAAAATGTTAATGGCTTTTTTCTGTTCAGCTGTTTTTATCAACCCACTGGACAAAAATAAACAGCCAGCATTACAACACTCCGTCCAAAAGTCCCCTTTCTGCCTCATGCAGAGTATGGATTTTACACAATTCATGTTAAGATTCCTGGGATGTCAGGACTTTCATATGAAGAAAGACTGGATAGACTCGGCTTGTACTCGGTAGAATTTAGAAGATTGAGGGGGGATCTTATAGAAAATTCTCAAGGGGTTGGACAGGCTAGATGCAGGAAGATTGTTCCCGATGTTGGGGAAGTCCAGAACAAGGGGTCACAGTTTAAGGATAAGGGGGAAGTCTTTTAGGACCGAGATGAGAAAAACATTTTTCACACAGAGAGTGGTGAATCTGTGGAATTCTCTGCCACAGAAGGTAGTTGAGGCCAGTTCATTGGCTATATTTAAGAGGGAGTTAGATGTGTCCCTTGTGGCTAAAGGGATCAGGGGGTATGGAGAGAAAGCAGGTACAGGATACTGATCAGCCATGATCATATTGAATGGCGGTGCAGGCTCGAAGGGCCGAATGGCCTACTCCTGCACCTATTTTTCTATGTTTCTATGATCAAGCTAAACATCTGCAGAGATTCACACAGTTACCAAACAAGTTTAGTTTAGTTGAAGAGATACCGCCCTGTGGCTCACCGAGTCTGTGCCGACCAACAGGACCCACTTGCACCATCTTTCACACTGGGGACAATTTACAATCTTTACTGAAGCCAATTAACATACAAACCTTAGGTGCTGCTGCACCCGCTGAGATTCTCCAGCATTTTTGTGTAACCTACAAACCTGTACGTCTTGAGAATGTGGAAGGAAATCGGAGCACCCGGTGAAAACCCATGCGGTCACGGGGAGAACATACAAACTCCATACAGAAAGCACCCACAGTCAGGATCGAACCTGGGTCTCTGGGGCTGTAAGGCAGCAACTCTACCGCTCCGCCCCCAAATTCTGCCTTTCATTTTCCCACGTCCCAAACAAGGAAGGATTTGCCCTCAAAAATGTTGATGTGATTAATATTTTGGTTGCATTTGCTTCAATACCTCTCCATGGTGCAGAGCCCCGAATGTGCTCCCATAAGGAGCTCATATATTGCACCTGCCAGTCTCTCATACCTAATCAAAATACAGCTGTATTTATAACCATATGCCTGTTATAAAGACTGAAAATGCAGGCCAGGCAGTATCTGCAGAGATTCACACAGTTACTATTGCAGGATGATGGGCTCTCATTGGGGAAGTGATGGTAGATTGTTGAACTGAGACCTCTGTTTGGATCATGTTTGATCAGTTTCACTCCTTGCACTCCTTCCCCACACTGTTCCCTGGACCACATTTACATTGTTGTGCCCCACTGCCTCCTAATGTCCCCCTGCTTTGCCGCTGCGACCAGGCTACGAAATGCATAACCTTCATAGGTTACAGGAGCAGAATTAAGGGCCTGTCCCACTTACGTGTCCTTGGCACGCTAATTACGTGAGCTCGTGGTCGCGTTGAGCCGCGATGGTCCCGCGAAGGTTGGGCGTGATTCCATGCGTACGCACAGCCGTCTGGAGCGCCTGACGTCATTTGAAGATGGACACAAACTGGAGTAACTCAGCAGGACCGGCAGCATCTCTGGAGAGAAGCAATGGGTGACATTCATTGCAAGCACATTGCTGGCTAACAAATCATTTATTGCAAGCACATTAAGGGTTAACAAATCACCATTCATTGCAAGCACATTGCTGGCTAACAAATCATTTTTTGCAAGCACATAAAGGGTTAACCACATAAAGCAAATAACCACAAAAATCACAGAACCACATAACCACATAAAGCACATAAAGGGTAGACTCACAGTTCAGTAGACTCACAGTTCAGTAGACTCACAGCAGATCACAATTGTGGCCTCTCCCTCGCAATTTTCCAGTGACTAACTCACGTCCAGGCATCTGGGGTTTTATAGTCCTGCCCCTCCCCCCCTCCCCCCCCCCCCCCATTATCTTCATCATGGCGAGAGGGCCAATCAGCTGATCTCAAGATTTTTTAAACATTCGTAACTTTTTTTCATCGATCGTAAAAATCCTCGGGGCTGCCTCAGTGGAGGAGGACTGTGAGTAAGATTGCCAAAAATCATAGTGATATATGGTAGCGTTTTTTTCTAAAATCAATATAAAGCGCAGACTGGAAGTGGTCAAGATGAGACTTTTAATTATATTGATGTGACCCCTGGGGTGATATATCTTCCCTTGTTTGAGGGGTGGTCCCACCAAACTCAGCCCCTCAATGTCCAGCCATGGAAGGACCCTAGACTGTGTTCCTTCCTCACCAAGCCTTTGTGTTGGCTCCACCAAGCTTCTGGGTCCTTACATACACTTACTTTTTGAATTCATGTTACCGACCTTTTCAAGTGAATGGGTTGGTGTTCGATCAGTGGAGAATCTGGAGATGAATTGTATCTGGTTGCTCAGTTTGGCATGTTTCAACCCTACCTCTGGTCCTGGTGATGGTGAGGATGGACTTCCAACTTGTTCATGGTTTCCACATTGCAGTGGGCATCCATGGACATTAGGAACAAGCCAGGAACAAACAGTGCAGCTGGCCGGCAGTTCCCTGTGGAACCACTAAGTTACAAGCAGCATGGTTCATCATGTTACCTCTGTTTCCCTCTACACAGACACAGACAGACATGCTGAGTGTCTCCAGCATTTTCTGGTCCAATACCAATTGGTCTGTATAAGAGGCACAATAAGACATGTAGCAGGGCAGGATTCCTATTAACCAATTCTACTTGTGCCTTCAGAAATGAATCGCCACCATTACGCACTGTACGTCCACAACTGCCGGCTGGTCTTCCTGCTCCGTCGGGATTTTGATCAAGTTGACATGTTCCGGCCGGCTGAATTTCATTGGAAACTGGAGCAGGTGGGTCAGACCTTGGGTAATTTATTAGCGAAGCAAAAATTAAGATGGACTTAATGAATATTGTAGATTGATATGCTTCGATTTTAAAAAACTTAGAATTTACTACTGTTGCTGGGAAATGTGTGTGTGTGTGTGTGTGTTTGTGTTTAGGATATGTGCTTGATTCCGCATAGATCTGTGTGTATACATATGGATCCATGTATGTGGGGATTTCTTTGTGTTTCTGGAGTGTGTTAACTAACTGTTTGTGTATCTAGCACATTTATGTATATGGTGTTTGTATGTGCATAGATATATATGCCCTGCATGTGTGTGCACTGTTCATTGTGTATGTATGTGCGTATCGTGTATAAATGTGTATACGAAGGAACTGCAGATGCTGGTTTAAACCGAAGATAGACAAAAAGCTGGAGTAACTCAGCGGGACCGGCATCATCTCTGGAGAGAAAGAATGGGTGACGTTTCGGATTGAGACCCACCTTTGTTATAAGTGTGTGTGTGTGTGTGTGTGTTTATGTGTGTGTTTGAACGTGTTGTATGTGTTCACTTGTGCGTATTGTGTATGTATTGTGTGTGTGTGTGCACTGCAAATGTGTGCATGCATGTTGTATGCAAGTGTCTGCATTGTGTGTGCGTATATCTGTGTTTATGCATGTGTATGTCAGTGTGCATATATATGTGTACATGTGCTGTGTATGGTATGTGCGTGCATGTGTGCGTGTATACACATGTGCACATGATATGTTATACATCCATCAGCTCATTCCAAAAGACTCCATTTAATTTCCAGATTGAGTAATTTGTTTCACAAGCTGTCATAAGAATCAGTGGATGAATCTGTAAACATAATTTCTCAGATTGTTATAATTTTGTGTATTGGTTTCCTTGTTGCTAGAACCACACTGTGCAATGTTTCCCTGCCAGAAAGAGCCCCACTTGATCTTTTCCCCTGGTGGCTGCCCATATTACTCATGATCTGAAGGCTGTGGGGTGATTCAGACACCCTGGAGTAAATCATCCTTTGCTCAGCCTATAATTAAATTGCATCTTGTCTATGCCAAAGACGCTGTGATAGAAGGTGGGAGATCATTAGATCAATCATATATGTGATTCAGTTCTATCGTATTTACTGAAAGGATTCTGTTGCTTCAGTAATCTTGCCTCCATCAGTTATTTTTAAACTGTATATTTGTGCAAGATTGTGCTGCAGTAAAGTGCATGTTGGCCCAACGCTGCCCTTTGCCCTGGTGATGTCTACTTTGTCCCATTCACTGTTCTTTCCCCATCACCATTCAAAATTTCCCATTTCAAGTATATATCTAAATCTATTCAGATAATTGCCACATTATTCCATTGGTAATTGTTTGATAACAATGTGCAAAGATTGAAAATGAAATTGCTTTAGGAAAAAGACATGGCGATGTAAATAAGACAAGAATATATTATTGTTCTGTTAATTTGGGCTCTGATTGAGATCATTTTGCAACTGCTAAAATAACTACTTTATGTGCATGTTTAGTTTACTCATTTTCCGTTTGGGTACGTGCCGTGCCTCAGGCTGGTTTTGCACTCTGAAC
Organism: Amblyraja radiata; assembly: GCF_010909765.2. Lineage (NCBI taxonomy): Eukaryota > Metazoa > Chordata > Chondrichthyes > Rajiformes > Rajidae > Amblyraja > Amblyraja radiata. The sequence goes on along the minus strand of NC_045968.1, from coordinate 2,059,632 downwards.
AGAATTGTTACTCTAAATTCATGAGCTTTTAAATAAAGCTAATGTCATTGTTTTACAGTGATAATCAGCACTTCACCTAGCGATCAATATTTTGAATGCGCGCTAGTTTGTGTCCACAGTTTTATTTAGAATGAAAAAGATAGCCTGGTGCCCCACCAGGCACTGGAGCCATTTCTCACACTAAGTGCCTGAAGCATACACAAAGTGTTCTCTTGTAATGTTTTGTATAGTGTACCATTTTCCAAGCTTCCAATAAATAGATGGGAATAGGTGAGAGTAAGTGTTCGGCACGGACTAGAAGGGCCGAGATGGCCTGTTTCCGTGCTGTAATTGTTATATGGTTAACAGTCACAGTTGGGAAGAGGGAAGGGTGAAGGAGAGAGGGTTAGCAGCCATCGGCGTGGGTCAGTGTTTCTCGACTGTCCATTTTGAATCTTTTCACAGGACACTTCCAACCCTTGATCTCTGACGTGGTCTCCAAGTCAGTCATGCATGGGATGGTGTCATTTGTCAATGACAATGTTTCTTTTGGAATATAGCAGAGGAACTTCGAGTACTTTGATCCTGAAGCCACGATCGTTTGGCTATCTGTGGGCACCTTTAGTTTAGTTTAGTGATACAGTGCAGAAACTGACCCTTCGGCCCACCGGGTCCGCACCGACCAGCGATCCCCGCACATTAACACCACCCTACAAAGAACTATGGACAATTTACACTTATACCAAGCCAATTAACCTACACAACCTGCACGTATTTGGAGTGTGGGAGGAAAACAAAGATCTCAGAAAAAAACCCACGCCGGTCACGGGGAGAACGTACAAACTCCGTACAAACAGCACCCGTGGTCGGGATTGAATCTGGGTCCCCGGCGCTTCAAGCGCTGTAAGGCAGAAACTGTACGGCTCTAAAATCCAAGTCCATACTAACCAGCGATCAATGGTACACTAGTTCTATCCTACACTCGAGGGACAATTTACAGGAGCCAATTAATCTTTGGAATGTGGGAGTAAACCGGAGCACACGGAGAAAACCTATGTGGTTACAGGGAGAACGCACAAACTCCGTACAGACAGCATCCGTAGTTAGGTTCGAACCCGGGTCACTGGCAGTATAAGGCAGCAGCTCTGCTGTGTGACACTGTGCGCCCTCATTTGGGAAGGGGGAGAGAGAAATTATTTATCAGAAACAGAAGCACTAAACCTTGTTCAGCCAAGAGTTGCAGTCAAAGGCAGCATTGTTCCAAACAACAGCATTGTGAGATAAACAAAGTTCCCCTGGGATGAAGGCACGTGAGCAAGGATATAATTGCATCCAGATGCAATGATTCCCTTTGCTGCATAACCAACTGGCTTTTATTTGGACAGACTCTCACATGAAGCAGGCTCACTTGGGTAAGGTTCCAGCGAGATGTCAGCAGTCAGTTGGCCATTTATCTCCCTGTCTTCAGGAGAGTTGGAAAATAAATTGTTGGTCATAGCAAGAAACATAGCGCTCTGCAACAAAGGTTAGAATGGTAATCATTCATTTTCGCTCTGTGAAAGCTGATATTAGACTTTAAACTTTAGATACAGGGTGAGGAAATAGGCCCTTTGGCCCATCAAGTCTGTGCCGACCAGCAACCCCCATACACTAGCACTACCCTACACACTGGGGACAATTTACAATTCACCGTAGTATATTAACCTCCAAACCTGCATGTCTTTGGGATGTGGCCAGAATCTGGAACACCCAGAGAAAATCCATGCAGTCACAGGCAGAATGGGTGAATTCAATGCAGAAAGCACCCTTACAAAAGAATTTTGTAAGTTTCGATAAGATCCCCCCTCAATTTCAAAGATTGAGGGGGGATCTTATAGAAACTTACAAAATTCTTAAGGGATTGGACAGGCTAGATGCAGGAAGATTGTTCCCGATGTTGGGGAAGTCCAGGACAAGGGGTCACAGTTTAAGGATAAGGGGGAAATCTTTTAGGATCAAGATGAGAAAAACATTTTTCACACAGAGAGTGTTGAATCTGTGGAATTCTCTGCCACAGAAGGTAGTTGAGGCCAGTTCATTGGCTTTATTTAGGAGGGAGTTAGATGTGGCCCTTGTGGCTAAAGGGATCAGGGGGTATGGAGAGAAGGCAGGTACAGGATACTGAGTTGGATGATCAGCCATGATCATATTGAATGGCGGTGCAGGCTCGAAGGGCCGAATGGCCTACTCCTGCACCTATTTTCTATGTTATGTTTCTATGTAGTCAGGATCAACCTCGGGTCACTGGCGCTGTAAGGCAGTAACTCTACCGCTGCACCGCTAAGTCAACATTTCAATAATAATTTAGTTCAGAGTAATGCTATGTTTTCTTTGCTGCTACTTTTGCTAAAGTGGCAGCGATTTACTCAGCAGTTTCATTGTTTTTGTTCATTATCTTATTGCAAAATGGTTATTGATGAGCATGTTGGCCGCAGCCTCAGCTACTATTGAACTGATTTTTTTTTTTAACCAAAAATAATTTCAATCAATTATTTACAAGAATAATATGTACAATACAAAACAATACCAACAAACCCACCGCCATAGCACAAAGCAAAACAAATATTCTTAAATATCAAATATACTGAAAATTAAACAACAAGATTACAAGGATGCATTCCAGCCCCCGCGGGGCCCAGCGCTCCCGACAATCTCTCAGGGTGCCCGTGGACAGTCCCTTTTTTGGAGCAACCCAACCAGGACATCTTCGGCCATAAGTATCCTCTCCCCTAAGCACAGGGAGTCCAAAGATGAGGATGGTGCATGTGAGGTGCAGCCAGAGGGCAAGGATCTGCCCCTTGAGGTGTTGGAACAGGGGCTGTAACCCTCACACACTCCAGCTGTACATCAGCTGGACATGGAACACAGACTCATCCAGCCGCTAAAGTGGCAGGCGGCTGGCGAGCTTGCGAACGGGGAAAGAAACTGGTTGCACGGGACTCCTGAGTGCAGTACCTTCCACTCGAGGTCCACAATGTAGAGGGGGAGAATCCCTGCGTAGAGGGACCCCCACTAGGGGGGGGGGAGAGGGGGAGGGGAGGAAGGGGGCTATTGAACTGATGCCACACTTGCATGTTGCATATACTCCCTCCCTTAGACCTTGGCTTTCTCCAGACTGAGCATATTTGAGAATGAAGTTGAGCCTGGGGACTTGGGCAGTGTTAGTTTAGTTTAGTGATACAGTGTGGAAAAAGGCCGTTCGGCCCACATAGTCTGTGCCGACCAACAATCCCCTGTACACTAGTTCTATCCTACACATTAAGGAGAATTTACTGAGGCCAGTTAACCTACCAACTTGCACGTCTTTGGAATGTGGGAGGAAACGGGAGCATTCATTGAGAGAAGGTACAGGCACCGTACAAACAGCGGCCATCGTTGGGATCGATCCAGGGCGCCTGCCGCTGTAAGGCAGCAACTTTACCGTTGTGCCACCGTGCCGCTCCAGGGGAGAGGCGGGTGACAATTGGAGCTCATTGGGGATACCTACACCAAACCCAAACCAATTAAGAGCAGACGAGGGCATTCGATCCAATTTGAGATCCCAGCTACCAAGACAGATGTGTACAGCAATTCGTTCTTCCCCCGCACAATTAAAGCATGGAATAATCTTCACCCTACCATAGTTACCCAACTAGATGCAACTAAATTTAAGGTAGCTCTTTCTTCCCAAAAACCCTATCTGGCTTAAGTCCTCCCTCCACCACCTCCAGTTTAAATTCCATTTGGAATATTTTGGAGGACCAAGAACCAAGATAGCAGGAATCTATCAAAGAGCCAGCAGAAGGGTCATCTACTGGAGGATAGTAGCATAGTTCAGGGTAGGGTATTGGGCAGCTAGGATAGGTGATCAGGGTTACTAGAGGAACAGAGTCTTCAGGTTATGCAGTCATGGTGCTGAAACGTGGACATATCACAAGGAGACTGGTTTGATGTGTGTGTCTTGCACTGGGTGAAAGAGGGTGGGTCTTTTACCCAGAGTAGAGTCATCAAGAACCAGAGGACAGAGGTTAAAGGTAAGAGGGGGAAGGTTTAATAGGAACCTACTTTTTGTTGAAGATACCTGGAATGAACTGCTGGAGGAGGTAGTTGAGGCAGGCACTGTAACAACATTTTTAAAAGACATTTGGACAGGTATGTGGAATGATGTGTTAGAGAGATATGGGGACAGACGGGACAAGTGGTATATGGGGTTCCACAGGGCTCAATTTTAGGGCCCCTGCTCTTCTCCTTATACCTACTTCCTCTGGGCTCAATTTTAAGAAGGCATGGCATCTCCTTTCACTTTTATGTGGATGATAGCCAGTTATATATGCCACTCAGGAAAGAGGAAGACTATTCTCTAAAATCACTTCTGTCTTGTCTTGAGGACATTAAGTCCTGGATGGCCTTAAACTTTCTGGGACTTAATGAAGAGAAGACAGAGGTGATTTTGTTTGGCCCCAATGGCTGCCGTGAACCTCCCTTTGTTGACTTGGGTCCACTGGCATTGTCTGTAAAGCCAACTGTCTTGAACCTGGGTTTTAGGATGGACGGTGATTTTAAACTAGACAAACAAATAGGCGCGGTGGTTAAGTCCAGCTTCTTTCACCTAAGGAAGCTGGCAAAGGTGAAGCCCATTCTCGAGCGGGAGCATTTTGAAACAGTAATCCATGCCTTTATTACATCTAGGCTGGATTACTGTAACGCACTCTACTCTGGAGTCGCACGAGCTTCATTGGCTCGTCTCCAGCTTGTTCAAAATGCTGCCGCTCGCCTTTTGACTGGAACTCGAAAGAGGGAGCACATTACGCCAATTTTGGCCTCCCTTCACTGGCTCCCAGTGCACTTTCGAGTTCATTTCAAAATTCTTTTATTTGTTTTTAAATCATTGAATGGGCTCGCCCCGCCTTACCTCTCTGAGCTGCTCCACCTATATGCTCCTGCCCGGTGCCTCAGGTCAGCTGATCAGCTGCTCCTTGAGGTACCAAGGTCTAAGCGGAAGCTCAGAGGGGATAGAGCCTTTTCTGTTGCTGCTCCGGCACTCTGGAACACCTTGCCGTTGCACATCAGACAGGCCCCCTCACTGTCCATCTTCAAATCCTCCCTAAAAACATATTTTTATTCTTTGGCTTTCGACACTGGCTGAGGCATTGCTCCTGTTTTTAGTGCTTTTAATGTCTTTTAATTTTTAGTGTGTTTTTTATAGTCCTTCGTTGTACGGTTTTTAATGGTTTTTAATTGTTTGTAATAGCTTTTTGTTCATGATTTCTCATGTACAGCACTTTGTGGCAACTATAGTTGTTTAAAGTGCTTTATAAATAAAGTTATTTATTATTAAGTGTGGATGGGCCATCTTGGTTGGCATGGACAGGTTTGGGCCGAAGGATCTCTTTCCCTGCTCTAAGACTATAACATCTATGAAGTGTATGCTTCTAAAGTACAAGACGTACTTCAGCTGGCATTTCCTCGGCCCATTTATTAGCTGGGGTGAGGGGTGCAGGAAAATGAGTTTAAGTGTCAGCCTTTGATGTATTGTCCATGGTTTTAAGCAAACACATTACATGATGAAAAATAGAAAACCACATTTTTCTAAAAATGTAGTTTTGTAATGAGATTTTTGTACCAACGATACTGAGAAGATTACAGTGCAATTTCTGAACTGCCCCAAAGTTATCTGAAATATATAAATGTGGCCTGTAAATTGAGATGTATTGGATCCCCTGTGTATCATTTTCCTTTTGATCATAATATTAACAGATAATTCATGGAAAATATTTGCTTATGAGCAATTTAAATTTATGCTTCAGCTCCCCCAAAAAATCCAATCTGCCAAAACTGAATTAAGTACAAATCAGTGCAATACTTGAAGGCAAATTAAACTTCTTCTTAATTAAAATGTTTTAATTGTGTTCTAATCCTTTCTTCCAAAAAAAATTGCTTTCACTTTTAATCTCATAGTTGGAACATTTTTCCATATTTCCAGTTGAATGATTGATACCTTCTTAAAATTCTCCATTTAAAATGTGTAAGAAGGAACAGCAGCAGCTAGTTTATATCACGATGAAGGGTCTTAATTAGTATGGGTGTCAGGGGTTATGGGGAGAAGGCAGGAGAATGGACTTAGGACAGGAAGATAAATCAGCCATGGTTGAATGATGGATTAGACATAGAAACATAGAAACATAGAAAATAGGTGCAGGAGTAAGCCATTCGGCCCTTCGAGCCAGCACCGCCATTCAATATGATCATGGCTGATCATCCAACTCAGTATCCTGTACCTGCCTTCACTCCATACCCCCTGATGCCTTTAGCCACAAGGGCCACATCTAACTCCCTCTTAAATATAGCCAATGAACTCGCCTCAACTACCTTCTGTGGCAGAGAATTCCAGAGATTCACCACTCTCTGTGTGAAAAATGTTTTCCTCATCTCGGTTCTAAAAGATTTCCCCCTTATCCTTAAACTGTGACCCCTTGTTCTGGACTTCCCCAACATCGGGAACAATCTTCGTGCATCTAGCCTGTCCAACCCCTTAAGAATTTTGTACGTTTCTATAAGATCCCCCCTCAATCTTCTAAATTCTAGCGAGTACATGCCGAGTCTATCCAGTCTTTCTTCATATGAAAGTCCTGACATCCCAGGAATCAGTCTGGTGAACCTTCTCTGTACTCCCTCTATGGCAAGAATGTCTTTCCTCAGATTTGGAGACCATGATGGGCCGAATGGCCTAAATCTGCTCCTAATGTCACATAAATTTATGAACCTATGTCCCGAAACATCACCTATTCCTTTTCTCCAGAGATGCTACCTGACCCACTGAGTTACTCCAGCATTGTGTGTCTTTCTCCATTCAATTAGTGCCACGTAGCATCCATTTTGTTGGTTGAAGGAGCGTGATGATTAATGATTCAGATCTCTGTTGATTGTTGGATTAACACGACAGTGGCGTTTATATCAGAATCCCGAGTGTGATGTTGTGGGATTTTTTTTTTTTTGCAGGACGATAAATGAATCAAAGTCGGCCCGTCATAAGCTGTTTCCCCACCGGAGTAAGATCCAGATAAACCCAACTGTCTTTGAATCCAGGACATAATTAGTCAGGTGCAACTGAGAGGATTAAACCATGGAGCTGATCCAGTAGACAAGCTCTGCACAAGAAAACAACTGCTGAATCAGTGAGGCAAAGGCAAACCACGGCTTCTTTAGTATCTGTCCTTAAAAAAAAGCTAGCATCGTAAACTGATAAAAATCATGCATAATTAACTTCCTGAAAACAAATCTATTACAGCGGCATAAAACAAATGAGTTTGAATTTGCAGAGATTCAACAGAAACCACGGCTCATACCCATGCAAATCAATGCAATTAAAGATAATTGCTGAGTTTTTTTTATACCCTAAAAAATAAACATTATTTGGAATTTAAAAATGTGTACAAAACAGGGAATAGATCGGGTGGAGGTACGGCTGGGATCTTTGGTACAGAGTCCCTTGTCCAGATTCGGGGAATCGGGAACTAGAGGGCGTAGGTTTAAGGTGAAGGAGGAAAGATTTGATAGGAATCTGGGGGGTAACTTTTTCACGCAAAGGGTAGTGGGTGTATGAAATGAGCTGCCGGAGGTGGTAGTTGAGGCAGGGACTGTCGCAACGTTTAAGAAGCAATTAGACAGGGACACGGGTATGACAGGGTTAGAGGGATATGGGCCAAACACAGGCAAGTGGGACTAGTGTAAATGGGACATGCTCATTGGTGTGGGCAAGATGGGCCGAAGGGCCTGTTTCCACGCTGTATGACTCGATGACTCTAAAATAAGAACAAAAATTCTTCTGACATTTTCAGAGGCTCTACACACATTCATTAGAGTCGTATTTGATAGTGTTTACAGAAATATCCTTATACCCGGCACCCTTGCCATTAGTGTATTCAATAGAGAGTTAGATGTATCTCTGAGGGCTAACAGAATCAAGGGATATGGGGAGAAAGCAGGAACGGGGAACTGATTTTGGATGATCAGCCATGATCATATTGAGGGAAGGAGGAATTGCTATTGAGGGAGTGCAACGTAGGTTCATGAGTTTAATTCCCGGGATGGCGGGACTGTCATATGTTGATAGAATGGAGCGACTGGGCTTGTTTACACTGGAATTTAGAAGGATGAGAGGATAATTATTGAAACATAGAAGATTATTAAGGGTTTGGACACGCTAGAGGCAGAAAACATGTTCCCGATGTTGGGGGAGTCCAGAACCAGGGGCCACAATTTAAGAATAAGGGGTAGGCCATTTAGAACAGAGATGAGGAAAAACTTTTTCACCCAGAGAGTTGTGAATCTGTGGTGTTCTCTGCCTCAGAAGGTAGTGGAGGCCAATTCTCTGGATGCTTTCAAGAGAGAGTCAGATAGAGCTCTCAAGGGATATGGTGAGAAGGCAGGAACGGGGTACTGATTGTGGATGATCAGCCATGATCACAGTGAATGGCGGTGCTGGCTCGAAGGGCCTACTCCTGCTCCTATTGTCTAGTGTCTATTGAATGGCGGTGCTGGCTTGAAGGGCCAAATGGCCAACTCCTGCACCTATTTTCTCTCTTTCTTTGTGGCCACCAGGGGTGATATCCCTTCCCTTGTTCGAGGGGCATTTCCAGCCCAGCCTAACCTCTATTGTCCATTGGAAGACTTGATTATAGTGTGAAGTTGATAGAACTGGAGAGGTGCCTTACCTCCCTCTCTCTTTCCCTCCATATAAGCTTTTCTCTTTAAATGATTATGTAAATGACACGCAAAGAGAAATTATCTATAGGGAACGGTGCGTAAATAATTTGGGGAATAATTAACGGAGGGCTTCAATTCATTGCAGTTTTGTGAGCTACATATAGCAAGACTTATTCCAATGCCCCGAATTAAACGTGAATGAGAGTCATTAAATTTAATGAAAGATTTTTATCTTTGGCATGTCAAGTACATCTTAAACAATAAAATCTCATTAGTAAAAAGATAACATAGAACGTAAAAGTGCTTTATGTTGATAAGCTAGCTTCTTGACACGGAGATAACTGTCTTCTACTGACCTGATCTCACTGCATAATTTTAATTATAAATAACAATACAACATCAATGAGAACATCATGAAGAAAACTATTACCTTAATTTAGCAAAAAGTAATATTGGGTTAATTTGGTGGAATTGTAAAGTGGTTCTTTCCCTGAAGATGGCGGATGTGCGGGAGTGGGCGCCGTCTGTGTATGGCAGCCTGCCCGCAGTCCGCCTCTACACCTTTCTTTATTTTATTTTATGTTAGTGGAGGTCTTCTATGTGGGGGGTGGGGGTGGGGAAGGGGGAAACTTTATTCTTAGTCCCCTACCTGGTCGGAGAGGCAGCATCCCTCCGTGCTGTTTCTTCGCCCCGTCCTCGCGGCCTACCACCGAAAGTGGAGCGGCGTTTTCCTGTCGGGACCGGCTGGGACTACAGCTTCGGCGGCGGTGGCGCAGCGCTGGGATACCAACAAGGAGCGGGCGATGCCTACCGAGTCGCCGTGCGGTAAGCTCCGGAGCGCTTTGGTCGCCGACTTCCAACATCGCGGAGCTGTGGCTGCGGGCGTTCGGCCGCGGGCGGCGCTGGATTTGGATTTGGAGCGCCGCAGAGCCAGAGATCGAGTTCGCCGGGGTCGGAGCTCCAGCCGGCGCGGCCGGAGGACTACGAGTGCCGCGGTCTACGGTCTCCGGGGAGGGGACAGCTGCTCCAGACTTTTCCAAGCCGCTGAGGAATGTTTCACCCGACGCCGATGTTTCATCTTTACGGCAAGAGGGCCCTGAAAATCATCGGACTGGCTGCACGGCCACAGATGGGCCCTGACCTCGGGTGTTTCACAGAGGAAGAGGACTTAACTTTCTGGTGCCTTTCCCCCGCAGTGGAAATGTTTTGATTCTGCTGTGGGGGGATGTTTGTGTTGAACTCTGTAATATGTTGTGTCCATTTTTATTCATTTTTTTAAAACCTTTTTCTATGGTTTGCAATGGAACTTATTATTATTTAAATTATGTGAAGCACTTTGGGGTCAATGCAAATTGACTTAAAATGCGCTATATAAATAAAGTTTACTTACTTACTTACTTACTTACTTACTTACTTCTTACACAAACACACTAATCTTACCGTTAATGCCAGTCTTACTGCTTGGTACATTCAGGATATATTTTAAGAAATTAAAATGGTTCCAGTACAAAAATAATTTTAACCTCGAGTCATCAAAATCTGCTCACTTTTCCAAATAAGACTTTAATAATTTCAGTAGCTGAAGCTGCTGAGTCAAACTGTCTCTGACATTGATCTCATTTAATGGGTAAGACAATTTTCTTGGAACATTTGGTATTGTTGGATCAACAGAAGGGCATTATTAATGTTAACGCAAGCAGCAAAAACATTGTGTTTATTTCTATGCTGCCTGTAATGAAGCAAAACATAGCTCTCCCCGTGACCTGCGTGGGTTTTCTCCGGGTGCTCCGGTTTCCTCCCACACTCCAAATACATGCAGGTTTGTAGGTTAATTGGCTTTGTATAATTGTAATTTGTCCCCAGTGTGTGTAGGATAGTGCTAGTGTACGGGGATCGCTGGTCTGCGTGGACTCGGTGGGCCGAAGGGCCTGTTTCCGCACTGTATCTCTAAACTAAACTAAACAAAACATGGATAATTCCGTTCCCCTCGCAGATGCTATTTGACCCATTCACTTCTTTTCGCAGTTTGTTCCTGGCCCCAGCATCGAGTTGCAGAGAGCTTAATGCAGCTGAGCAAGGGATGTCCACTTTAATGCCGAATGTTCTTGCAAGTTCCCAATACTGTGATACGTCCCAAAGAGTCGATGTGTAGGAAGGAACTGCAGATGCTGGTTTACACCGAAGATAGACACAAAATGCTGGAGTAACTCAGCAGGACAGGCAGCATCTCTGGAGAGAAGGAGTGGGTGAAGTTTTGGGTCGAGACCCTTCTTCAGACTGTAGTTATTCACTTATTGCATTGTCTGCCTTTCCAGAGATAATATAAAAACAGAATCTATGTGGTGTAGAAGGCCACGTAGCCCATCAAGTTTTAGTTTAGTTTAGTTTAGAGATACAGCTCGGAAACAGGCCCTTGGGCCCACCGAGTCCACGCCGACCAGCGATCCCCGTACACTAACACTATCCTACACACGCTAGGGATAATTTTCAACTTATAGAAGCCAAATAGCCTACAGACATGTACATCTTTGGAGTGTAGGAGGAAACTGGAGCGCCCGGAGAAAACCCAAGCAGCCACAGGGAGAACGTACAAACTCCAGACAGACAGCACCCTTAGTCAGGATTGAACCTGGGTCTCTGGTGCTAGAAGGCAGTAACTCTACCGCTGCACCACCATGCTGCCATTCATGGCCCGTTGTTGTGCATTTCACAATGAGCTTTCCCATAGTCTTGCTAATTATTTTCTGTCAAGTTACCTATCTGATTTCTTTTTCTGTTTCTGATATCCCTGGAGGCTTTGGGTTGCAGACATCAAACACTCTCTCTATGAAAGAACGGATTCATCTCGTATTTTAATGATAAGCGTCTTGGCAGTACAGTTGGTGGAATGGCTGCCGTGCCAATCCTAATGCCCCGTGCGATTTGTATGGAGTCTGCACATTCTCCCTGAGATGAAGTGGCTTTCCCCTCGAGTTTCCGATTCCTCCCACATCACAAAATCTTGCAGGTTTGAACATAGTTAATATAATTTAAACTAAATATAAATTCCCCCAACCTTTAAGTGAGTGGTGGAATCTGGGGGGAGTTGATGTGCTGTGAGATTGAAATGGGATTAGTGTAAGTACTTGCTTGATGGTGCGTATGGCCTCAGTGGACTGAAGGGACTGCTCCCTTGCTGTTTGACTTGCTAAATCTATGAAACGTTTCCCCTGTATCTTTGCCTCTCACCTTAAACGTACCCTGTGCATTCAAGCTATCTGCAAATGGGAACAGCTTCTCTCAATTTTACCCCATTGAAACCTATCATGATCTTGTAAACATTTGTCAGCTTTCCTGTCATTCTTGTTTACTGGGAGGATAACAGCCTCATCTTCTCCAGTCAAACCTTGCAGCTAGAATCCATAAATTCTGGAACAATTCGAGTACAATTCGAATCCTGCCCCTCTCAGACCTTCAAATCCTTCTTAGACTACAATGAACAAATTTGACTGCTTATTGTTGCCTAGCCCATGTATTTTAAAAGTTTAAGAAACCTTGTTTCTTCTATACTGTATGCCTCTTTTTTATGTATTTTTCTTTTTGCAATTTCTTTATAGTTTTCGACATACTCGCAAAGTGTTAACCTGAAATTACATTGAAGCAATGTGAATCTAGAGTGTAAAGATTGAGTTGCGGAGTCTGTAACTACAAGTAGCTTGAGGCTACAGTTGATTAATTGATGCAGAAATGTTGGATGTTTGAACTAATATTCTATAGGGGAGTAAATGTCCCACGCTCGTGTATGGTCCTTTAGTTCGGTGGCCTCTTGAGTCGTGGACAATACTCCGTTTTGTAAACAACCCCCCTGAAGGCCTACTGCTTTTCTTGAGAACATCAAGAAATAAATATCCCCATGAGCACATACTGACTGAGGAAAGAGGATTTGTGTTAGATCAGATCTCGAAAAGCCAATCAGTACTTTTGTAGCAAGGAACTGCAGATGCTAGTTTACACCAGAGACAGACACAAATTGCTGGAGTAACTCAGTGGGACAGGCAGCATCTCTGGAGAGAAGGATTGGGTGAAGTTTCAGGTCGAGGCACTTCTTCAGACTGTTGTACCACTGTTTACCATTCTACTTACTGAAGCTTAAATGTTTGTAATAGACTGGAAGCTTGAATTGGCCTCCAATTGCCCAGTTATTGTTAGAATAACTGACGAAACAAACTCATGCAGGTAAACTCCAAAGTAGGCAGCAGCATATGCACGCCACTTGCCAGAGAGACGAATTGTCCAGGGCATAACCTTCTTTTGTTCATTCTGTCATATTGTAAGTCTGTGAATGACTGACAGGAACAAGAGATGATTCTGCTGCAGAAACACTGTCAGCACTTTCCCCTGCTACACTGTTCATTGCAATGTAAAGGTGTAGCACTGACATGTTACAAAACCTGCCTGAGTTTGGCAGGTGTAGGAATGATGGACGGCTGTGGGAGAATGTGTAGGAAGCAACTGCAGATGCTGGTTTGCACCGGAGATAGACGCAAAATGCTGGAGTAACTCAGCGGGACAGGCAGCATCTCTGGAGAGAAGGAATGGGTGTTGTTGCGGGTAGAGACCCTTCTTCAGACACAGTGGGACAATTTTGTTCAGTTTAGTTTAGAGATGCAGTGACCAGTGATCCCTGCACATTAACTCTATCCTACACACACTAGGGACAATTTACACTTATAACAGGCCAATTAACCTAGAAACCTGTATGTCTTTGGAGTGTAGGAGGAAATCGAAGATCCCGGAGAAAACCCACGCAGTCACGGGGAGAAGGTACAAACTCTGTGTTGACAGCACCCGTAGTCGGGATCGGGAGTGAGAATGATGTACAAACTAATGGACTCGGTGTTATTTTTCTATCAGTAAAACTGGAAGAACAGACGTTTCCTGAGACTACCCCAGATGGCATGGTAGACAATGGCATGGTTTGTCACGGTACAGCATCATATGACTAATAATAGTAAGATTAAACGAGAGCTTACCAGTTTGAAGTTTGATCTGTATTTTATGAGGAGTTACGATGAGAGATTACGTGATGAACCCGCTCAGCACGCATGCGCGGCATACTTCAAAGCAGCGGTGTGGAATCACAGATAGACACAGTTATTGAAGTAAACATAGTAAAGACAAGGAGATATCAGTTTATCAGTTTGACCCATATTATTGAGGGTGGGAGCGTAACTCCTCATAAAATACAGATCAAACTTCAAACTGGTAAGCTCTCGTTTAATCTTACTATTTTACTTCAGAGTCACGTGAGTGATTCCGTGAAGATTTCAAAGCTCTGTGATTTCAAACCGTGTAACAGTTATTACTACATCACTGCCGAAGTCTTTGAGGGAGGAAGTGTGTTATCGTAATCAACCAATGAATCTGTTTTATGAGAAACAAAAACGGTATTTATTAACAATAACAACAAAAAGAAATTTGCTCCCCCGGGCTTAAATTAAGTATTTGCAGACTGTAAAATAGTTTCTGCATATAACACAGGTTTTGCCAACGGCTTATGATAAAAAGTCCTGAACGTGGTTTCCCTTGCCCATCCTGCTGTAGCCAGGATGTGGTCCATCGGCACGTTCATTCTTTCCGCCGTTGATGTGGATGCTGCCCTGGTGGAGTGAGATTTATACAAGTTAGTGTCAATCCCGGCAGCTTTTAGCACCTGCTTGAGCCATCTCAAAATGGTTTGGCTCGTCACCCGACCATGAGGTTTTTTATGACTGACCCACAAAACGTTTTCACTCCCTCGAATATTGTTAGTTGTGTCTATATAAGATAGTAGGTGGGTCACTACACATAACCGTGGTTCTGGTGGGTAAGCCCGGAATATCATGACTGGATTAGGCGTTCCTGGCCTGCTCTGTTTGATCAGTCCCTGGATCATAAACGAGATCTGGTCTGGAGCTGTAATCATGTGGTCCAGGCGTAACCGATGTAGAGACTGGACCCTCTGTGCGGTTACAAGAGCCATTAACATGAGCGTTTTGAGTGTCACTTGTTCCAGGCTGAGGGATCTGGCTGGTGGCCACCCCCTGAGGTAAGTCAGTACCTCACTGACATCCCATATATGGGTGTACCTTGGTTTAGGGGGGTTGGTATTGTAAATGCCTTTCATTAATTTTACCACCAGCGGGTGAGATCCCAAGGCCTGTTGTCCTGGTGCTAGTGTTAAGTAGGCAGACAGGGCACTTCTCGCTGTGTTGATGGCACTGTAGCTGAGTCCTTCTTCGTAGTGAAGTTTGGCCAGGAATTCCAGTACGTTGGTGACTGATGCAGTTGTGTAGGTGGTCCCTGTATCCAGGCAGTACTTTTCCCATTTTCTGATATTGGTCAAGTACTGTTTTTTGGTGGATGTTCGGATGGATGCTGACATGGTGTTGACAATTTGTTCTGATAATCCCAGTCCCAGCAATGGTCTGTTCAGAATCTGCAACCCAGGAGTTTGATTTTTTCATGGCATGGGTGGCTTATGCCAGACACTGGGTGTTGTAATAATTCTGGGTCACTGGGAAATGTCATCGGAGTTCCAATAACCATGTCATGGAGTATCGGGAACCATGGCTGCGTAGGCCAGTTGGGTACTATCAAAATACCTGAAGCAGAGTCCATTTGTATTTTGCGTAGTACCCGACTAATGAGGCAGAAGGGAGGAAATGCATAGAAGAAGAAATTTCCCCAATCCAGCGCGAACGCATCTACCGCTGCTGCCTCAGGGTCTGGTTCCCAAGCGACATACCTAGGTACCTGGTGATTTAGCCTTGATGCGAATAAATCGATATCTGGCATGCCATATTGCTTGACAATTTTTGCAAATATTTTGGGGTTTAACATCCATTCGATGTTGTCATTAAATTTACGTGACCTGGTGTCTGCCACTGTATTTAGCTTACCTGGTAGGTAAGTTGCTGATAGCCAAATATGTCTTTCGACACACCATTGCCAAATTGTGTTAACCAACTTGTCGTATGATAACGATTTTATGCCGCCCATATGGTTAATGTAGGCCACCACCGTAGTATTATCTATTTGTAACCGTACATGCAAGTGATGCATATTTGATGCATATGCTTTTAAACCATAGAAGGCACCCAACATCTCTAGATATTTTATGCCCAGTGTAAGTAGTAATGACGACTCAGGGTTAGTCCATCTACCACCTGTGCTGGATATGGCGTTAGTTGCTCCCCAGCCTTGAGCACTGGCATCTGTTTGGATAACTAACGCAGGGTTAGTGATGATAATAGGGCTGAAACTATGCCAAACGTTTTCTGCCCACCACTGTAGTTCTGATATTGCTTCAGTGGGTAACTTCATGACACGATCATAATGACCTGCATGTCGTTTTAGTGCCTGTACCTTTGCTCTTTGTAAGTTTTGATAGTGCAAAGGTCCGAATTTCGTAGCCGGAAATGCTGCTACCATTTTCCCAATTACTCTTGCTACTTGTCGAATAGTTGGTCGTTTGTTGACCATTAGATCGTTGCATGATTGTGCTAATGCAACTGTTTTGTCTCTTGGCAAAGTTACAGTCATATGGACTGAATTAATTGTGAAGCCCAAGTAGTCCATAGTTGTGGATGACTTCAACTTAGATTTATCTGGATGTAAGACAAATCCCAAGGTTTCGAACAACTGTTTGGTAGCTGATACAGCTGACATAGTCAATTCCATGGTTTTGCCTACTATTAAGATATCATCAAGATATGCCATGACAATATGTTTTTGCCTTCTTAATATTGCCAAGGCTGGTTTTAGTATCAACGGTGAATAATCTTGGGGCTGATGTTAACTCATTGGGTAACGCTTTAAACTGCCATTATTGCCCCATCCAGGTAAACTTCAGGTATCTGCGATGATCCTTGTGAATAGGTACTGAATAGTAAGCATCTTTAAGATCAATGCTTGCCATGTAGTATCCTTTGGAAATTAGTTGTTTGGCAGTAACAAACTTTTCCATTTTGAAATGTATATAATTAGCAAACATATTTAGTGATGTTAAGTCAATGATGATGCGACATCCACCATCTTTTTTGGTTTTAGTGAATATATTTGATAAATTCCAAGGGTTCATGTTTTGTTTTTTCATTGATACCCTTTGTAATTAGTCTCATCTGTTCAACTTGTCCCTCTCGTTTTTCTTTCACTGAGAGGGAAAATACCCTTTGGGGTAAATGTTGAACTGGTGGCAATTTACCTGTTATGAATTGTATTTTGTATCCACTAATGCCATTGAGTATATACTGATCACTCGTGATAGACTCCCATGCTGCTTTAAACTGGTGTAATCTCCCCACTGTTAGTATTAAGCCCCTTCTTTCTATATGCTGGTAGGAACCAGACCCACCTACCTCCATGGTTACGGGTATTTCCTCTGGTTCCCGCCGGTCCCACGAGGCTTGCGTGTTGTCTGATGTGGCGTTGACGTTGGGGGGTGGCGCATTTTCCATGGGGTCCGCTCTGGGCCCTGGTCTAAAAAAGACTTACGGTGATAGAATGCGGACCCCGAGCTTTCACCAGCCCTATATGGTGGACGTCGACTGGTGGACGCGACGGGGTGCTGCCACTTGGTGTTTAGTGCTCTAGGTTTGCTCGTCCCGTGCCCTGCCTTCATGAGACCGTGAGTTTTTGAGGCCTCGGCCATATCCTTCATTCGCTTAGGTAGGTCATTGCCAAAGAGCAGTATGTCTGGCTCAGAGGCTGGGGTTTTGCACAGCCCTGCAAATTTAGGATTGATGGCAGGTTTTATTATTTCTTTACGCAGGTTGTTAATCTCAAATTGCGTATTACACAACAGCGCGAGAGTATCCTGTTGAGTGGTGGTCATCTCGGTGTTGTCCACGGAACGAGCAAACGCAGTGATGGCCGACGTCAGGAGCCTGAGGATCCACTGCAGTTTTAGCTCGTGGTGTCGGATGTTTGGCCCAACGTGCCCCCAGATTTGGCTGTTTACAGCCGGCACTTTGAGGGACTCACAGTTCTCCGGTGCTGTATATGTTTCCAAAGCATCATTGACCACCTGCTCCTGTAGAGCCCTGTTGGAGAGGTGGTTGATGCTGGCCGCTAGTTTGGCTTCTAACGGTCTTCCTGCACGTGGGGTTGCCACGTAGCGGTCCACTACACCAAGCAGCTCTTCCTGTTCCTGCACCCCTTGCATACTCCCGAGATCTTCAGCCATCGTCCCCTCTTCTTGACCAGCCCAGTCCTGGTCACCAAAGCTATCCTCTGGAAAGGAGGAAGCAATGGACAGTGCACAAGGCACTGTGGAGGGAGTGCCTGGCCTCCCTCTGCGAGAGCGCCCCTCCTGGGACGCACCTCGCTGGAGCACCTGCTCCAAGAGCCGCTCCACGCCCGGGTGGAGAGACGTCCCCGTCCGACGTGTCGGAAACCACCGGCCGGACGCTCTTCCTGGTAGTTTTCCCTCCAGCCCGCTGCTCAGGCGCTAGCGGAGCTGGGCTCGGCACGGTGTCGGGGATAGCGGAGCGCTCGGTTAGCGTTCCTACCGCCTGTTGCTGCCCCCCCCTGATGGAACGCTCCTCTGGTGGAGTCGAACGGGGGACAGATTTCTTTGAGAGTCTTGTCTTTGGTGTACTCATTTCTGAAAGAGAAATCAGACGGCTCTCCTTTGGTAAGTAAAGCCGACCTCAGTTCACTTACCTGACGGTCCGTTTTTAAATTGCAGCGGGAGCGCCTGACTCCCGCTGTAGCCGCTGTTGCACTGCTGGCGTAATGCCGCGCATGCGTGCTGAGCGGGTTCTTCACGGAATCACTCACGTGATTCCGAAGTAAAATGGCCCGTCTTTACTAGTACCAACCAGTTGGACCATCAAATCCTTTCCATTGAACTCAGCATCTTTTTGTTGACATGTTTGCAGGATGTTGACATTGCTGGTGGTGCTGGCATCTATTTAACATCACTTAATGCCTCTGAAATTAGAATTGGATACCCCACACTGGATTTACATTGAGGCAACACGGGGGGAAGGATAGCATATTTTGTTGTGTGAGGATGTATTTTTACGCCAATGCAGGCATTTTATCGATACTATTACTGAGATCAGCATTTTTATTTCAGAAATATGCAGACTTTTATGTTACTTGAGATTAAATAGCTTGGTGGAAATTGATCTTATATCCGTGTGTTGATGGTTGAGAATTCTGGCTGGCAGCAACCAAGAGAACAAAAGAGACTACAGATGCAACAACCTTGAGCAAAAGACAAAGTGCTGGAGGAACTCAGCAGGAGTGTCTGTGCGTGAATGGGCATGCGACATTTCAGATCAGACACAGGTGGTGCAGTCTCCCTACCTGCTTCCACTACCTGCAACCTCCGGCAACCACCTGCAACCTCCGGGAACCGCACGGAAACTTTGGGTGGGGCGCAAAGTCTCCAGAGGTTTCCGTTCAGGTTTCCCAAGTGCGACAGGGGCATAAGTTTACGGGGTGATCGCTGCTTGACGTGGACTCTGGTAGGGTTGTCAACTTTCTCACTCACAAATAAGGGACAAAGGGTCAAAATACAGGACAAATTCCCGATTCGGCCGTGGCTGGGTGAATGATGAGTTGGCCCAGGTGCTGGACTGCACACAAAGCCCAGCCGGCGGGCCAGCTGAGGAGTTTTGGCCCGGGCCGCACGACGTCGCAAGCAAAGTCCGGCGCCCCATCCAACTCATGAACCGATGATCGGCCATGAGAAGGAGGGGTGGTGGTGTCGGGGGTAAGCTTCTTCTTCTTATCGAGTCCACGCACAAGATTAGATGTTGGTCAGCCAGAGCTGAACACTTCTCGGCATCTGCACAATGGTGTCTGTCTTGTCGCTTCTTGGGCTTCTTGTGCAGGGTGATGGAAAGATTGGTTGAAACAGGGCCGCGACGTGAACGCTCCTTCCTTGACAGCTGGCCGGGCTGCCGACCGACGGGGCCACGGGCGAGGCGCTGCTGCTGCTGCACTCCATGGGCTGCACTATGTCGGGACGGGTGAGGCGGGGCCGGACATGGCGCTCTGACCCGACAGTCCCCTCGACCCGAGTAGTCAAATACGGGACAAGGGCGGTCCCATACTGGACAAACCCATTTAGCCTAAAATACAGGATGTCCCGGCTAATACGGGACAGTTGGCAACCCTACTCGGTGGGCCAAAGTGCCCGTTTCCACTCTGTTTCTCTAAAGTCTAGAAGTCTAAAGTGATGAGGAAAGATAGGTCGCAAGCTGAAGTGTTTCCTGTCCATCCCCTCCCCAAATATTGCCTGACCCACTGAGTTCCTGAAACATCACTTATTCCTTTTCGTCAGAGATGGTGTCTGACTCACTGAGTTACTCCAGCTTTTTTGAGTCTACCTTTGGTTTAAACCAGCACCTGCAGTTCCTCCCTACACATTATGATTTTTTTTCCTGCATTTCTAAGGCCCTGGGAGTCACAATGATTTTTGAGGTGTGTCATAAGTGTTAACATTGTGACAAATGTCAGGACATCACCTTGGTTGACTCTTGTTTCACTTTAACAAGAGGGTAGAACTTTGAAAAGAAAATGGAATGCTTTATGCTAATAAACTGAAGAGCTTTGTTCCCACGGGGATGGAATAATGTAGGAAATAATCAGGGATTATATCTTGCAATTGTGCTTTATTTTTCTCCTCAGTTGAAAACATAATTTTCCGAGAGGAATACTTTGTTACTCTTCTCTGGAAGATTTGTATCTAGAATATGCAAACACTTTATTCCCTAAGCAAATGGAACGGCTCAATGTGGGACTTCTGAACGGGCGTATAAATTTATCCCATTTTTACAATTTATCACAAATTTTATACAGTTTTTCCTCTTGCAGTTTCTTTTCATTTTCAAGAATTTGGTGAAAGGCATTTAAAAATATTTTCCACTTGAATCCACAACGCCGGGTATCACAATAGTGAAGCACGATCCCACCCTTGTAATATCCTATCCTTTCATCGTACCCCTTCACTTTCTGCCAGAGACCAAATAGAAAGACAGGTAGAAATCCATCCTCTGTTGCATGTGCTAAATATGCAGTGTCGTTCTGTGGGCCCATTGAACTCTTCTTCTGAAATTCTCTTCTGTTGAACCACTGCAACTGTTCCCATTTGCACTAAATCATTCATGACATAAACATCAAAAGAAACAAACCATGTAATATTTATACATACATTCTATGTATTTGAGACCTGTTGGATTTATTTTTTCTAGTACAACTTAAGGTAGTTTCCAAAACAGAAATTGCATCTCCTTAAGCAGACATCTTTCTCATTGTCTTCATGTTGGCAGCCGAATAAGAAGTGAATGTGGTGAGAGTCCTCGAGTCGTAATGGTAACCTTTGTCCGAAACCAACTCTCTAGTCTGCTCCAGGCCATTTAATCCTGCAGTAGATAGCAAATACTGTTTAATGACCCAACTTCATGGGCTCCTTTTGACAACCAGTTTTCAGGTATCTGCTCATCCTTCTGGGTCTGTCCCACTTTGACCGTCAGTTACACGACAGGCCGGTGGTGCGCGAAGATTTCATGCAGGACGAAGTACGCACTCCTCCACGCCACTCCACACTCCTCCACGCCACTCCATGCGCCCGTCCCGCGCCACCCAGGTGCTACCCTAACGCTACCCACATGCTAGCAGGTCGCGTATATGGCGCGCAAATGACGGCCAAGTGGGACAGGCCCTTTACACTACCAGCTTCATCCTTTTAATTGAGGAAGGAATTGCAGATGCTGGTTTTCACCGAAGATAGACAAAAAATGCTGGAGTAACTCTGCAGCTTCCACTCAAGCGGTATGAATATTGATTTCTCTAACTTCCAGTAAACCTTGCATTCCCTCTCTCTCTATCCCACCCCCACCTTAGTTCTCCCGACTAGTTTCACTGCCCTCCTGATTAATTTTACTGATTCCATGCCTTGTTGTCGACTTCCCCTCAGCTAACAATGAACAATTCAACATTTCCTTAATCATCGTCTACTCTGATCTGTGGTTTTCACACCTTGCCCTTCCATATATAGGATACGATAGAACTTTATTTATCCCAGGAGGGAAATTGATCTGCCAACAGTCATAAAAACACATAGTACATGAAACATGAAATTACAGTGACGAGTGGAAAGGATTGGCGAATGTGCAAAGGTTGGGGAGGGGGGCGAGGGAGGGGGGCGAGGGAGGGGAGTCAGTCTCAGTCGACCCTAAGACAGAAAGGGGAGAAGGCGTAAAGTTTGATAGCCACAGGGAAATTGTATGTCCTGGGGCAATCTGTCCTGCATCTTGGTGGAACCAGTCGGTTGCTGAAGGACCACTCCTCAAGTCTCCCTCTCCCCAGACTCTCAGTCTGAAGATGGGTCTCGAACCGAAACGTCAGCCATTCCTTCTCTCCAGAGATGCTGCCTGAGTTAAAGCCCTGTCCCACGGTACGAGTTCATTCCAAGAGCTCTCCCGAGTCAAAATCAAACTTGTGGTAAGCACGGAGAATGAACGTAGCGGGTACGTCGGAGCTCGGGGATGTCTCTTAGCGCTAACGGCAGGTACTCGGGAAGACTCGCTAACGGCAGGTAAGCATGGGACGACTCGTGAAGATTTTTCAACATGATGAAAAATGTCCACGAGAGCCCAGAGTACCGACGAGTGGCCATTACCGTAAATCTCCGAGCTCGAATCAGGGCAAACACGGGAGAGCTCTTGGAATGAACTCGTACCGTGGGGCAGGGGTTTTACTCCAGTACTTTGTGTCTCCTTTTGTTTGCACTGTGTTACCCAATCATTGCAAATGCTCACTGCTAATCTGGTCTTGTCTGTTTCACAAAGTGCTATTGATGCCACCTTGTCCTTGGCTGTATGGTCTTGTTTCTGCCCCGTGGCCATTGAGCAGTTATCAGCAATGCTCATTCATCTCAGCCGGGTGGCTAATGGAAGCAGACTCCATCATCTGCTCAGCATGCCTCCGAGCCCACATCGAAATGAGACAGAACATATTTAATTTGCATGCATAATACAAATTATTTTCCAAATGATTTAATATACCTGATTTTCCCTGGAGCTGTGAAACATATTACTTGGTAGGGAGAGCGTTTAAACTACATAGCTTCCTCTGCAATACTTTTATCAATCATTTGATAAAATTTTCATTCTGTTTTATCTTCCCTTTGAACCAAGTACAGCTTCAAATTATTATCCATGACACCCGCTGATTATTAAAAATATTTTGTGTTTATTTGGATTTTGATGCATTAATTCTTCAAGAGTAAAGAGCAATAGAAACAAACTGTGCAATGTAAGGCAGGAGTCCCGTGTATATTTAATTTCTGGTAAATTGTATGATATTAATATTTTTTGAAACATTGAATCTGGATGTTAGCAAGTAATCTGGGCGCTTCTGGCTGGGTAAATGCGCAGCAAGGTAAACAGGGATATGTGGACCATGAGATTAGCAGTTGATCTGCAGGGTTGGCTGCTCCATGTCATGGACTGTGATGAATGTGAATAACCGAGGCTGCCCAGGCCCAGGGGCTGTTCTGTGATTATCAGCAGGTTCTTGGATGGGCGCTACTTGGATGGGTTGTTATGGCCCCTTCATTGTGATTGCTAAATCCTTCAGGGCAAAGGAGCATGTGGGGGGATCTTATAGAAACATATAAAATTATAAAAGGACTGGACAAGCTAGATGCAGGAAAAATGTTCCCAATGTTGGGCGAGTCCAGAACCAGGGGCCACCGTCTTAGAATAAAGGGGAGGTCATTTAAGACTGAGGTGAGAAAAAACGTTTTCACCCAGAGAGTTGTGAATTTGTGGAATTCCCTGCCACAGAGGGCAGTGGAGGCCAAGTCATTGGATGGATTTAAGAGAGAGTTAGATAGAGCTCTAGGGGCTAGT
Source organism: Amblyraja radiata (assembly GCF_010909765.2). Lineage (NCBI taxonomy): Eukaryota > Metazoa > Chordata > Chondrichthyes > Rajiformes > Rajidae > Amblyraja > Amblyraja radiata. Next base: position 2,036,038 of record NC_045968.1, on the reverse strand, counting down.
GGAGTCAAGGGATATGGGGAGAAGGCAGGCACGGGTTATTGATAGGGGACGATCAGCCATGATCACAATGAATGGCGGTGCTGGCTCGAGGGGCTGAATGGCCTCCTCCTGCACCTATTTTCTATGTTTCTATGTGGGTCTGCTGTTAACTTCTGAATGTGTCGCACCAACGGGGATGTAATGCTGAGGCTCTATAAGGCACTGGCCAGAACGCATTTGGAGTATTGTGAGCAGTTTTGGGTCCCATATCTGAGGAAGGATGTGCTGGCATTGGAGAGGGTCCAGAGGAGGTTTACAAGAATTGTCCCACGAATGATTGGGTTAACATATGCTGAACATTTGATGGTGCTGAGCCTGTACAAGCTGCAGTTTAGAAGGATGAAGGAGGACATCATCGAAAGTTGAAAGGCCTGGATAGAGTGAATGTGGAGAGGATGGTTTCGCTAGTGGGAGAGTCTAGGATCAGAGGCCAAACTCTCAGAATAAAGGGACGTACCTTTATAAAGGGAGATGAGGAGGAATTTCTTTGGTCAGAGGGTGGTCTTCTTATCGATTCCACATCACAAGGTTACAAATTGTTCAGCCAGAGCTGAACACACTTCTCGGCATCTGCATACAATGGCGTCTTGTGCTTCTTGTGTGTGGTGGTGGATAGATTGGTGGAAACAGGGCCGTGATGTGAACGTTCTTTCCTTGACCCCAGAGGGTGGTATATCTGTGGAATTCATTGCCACAAACAACTATGGAGGCCAAATCATGTGGAGATTGACAGGTTCATGATTAATACCGGTGTCAGGGGTTATGGGGGGAAGGCAGGAGATTGGGGCTGATAGATCGGTCATGAGTGGCAGAGTAGACTTGATGGGCCGAACGGCCTAATTCCCCTCCTAGAACTTATGAACCAATGTAAGAGCAAAAATTGACTTCATCTCTGAATAAGTGGAGCTGCAACTGCATCAGCAAGTCACAGGATATCAGTGACATTGATGATGATGTACTGCTCAGTCTGCAGCAAAAACACGAGACTTCGACAGCTCTCTGTTGTGAAGCTGTTGGACAAGTGCCCGGCCTGCAGATGCCGTCGATATTTCTTCCGTGGCTCTAGCTTGTCGTGCCTCACACTCGTGTTTGTCAACATTTGTCAACCAGCAGTCTCCTTGCCCAGCAAATTCCCCGCCTGCAACTTCTGGCAAAGTTGGTACCATTGGTGGGCCTGCTAAATGATACTGTTCCACGTCCTCCTGCCAAAAGCTCGTTTGTTCGATAAACTTACAAAAGGCATTTGTTCATTATTTTGGTCTCACTATTGCGAAAATGAACAAGGATTGATATGGTAATAAGTACAAAAATGCACTTGGGTCCACTGTACCACTCACCGGGACCGTATGTGCTGTGTAGTTAAAAAAAACACATTCTATAACTTGGCAGCACATGGCTTTGATTCTGAAACTGAACACAATGTAACCCACTGTTTGAATCTTAAAGTGTCATTAAGAAGCAGAGCTGTGAGAACAACAAGATGGGCTGCTGAGTAAAATTCCCTTCCACACAAAACAATGTTTCATTTTGTTTTGTTACATTTAAAAACACAGTGGGAACTCAGGCTCTTCAACCCACCGAGTCCGCGCCGACCAACAATCATCCGTACACTAGTGTTCAAGAAGGAACTGCAGATGCTGCTAATTCCTTCGCTCCATAGATGCTGCTGCACCCGCTGCGTTTCTCCAGCATTTTTGTGTACATCCGTACACTAGTTCTGTCCGACACACACGGACAATTTACAGAGGCGATTTAACTACAAACCTGCATGTCTTTGGAGTCATAAGATCATAAGTGATTGGAGTAGAATTAGGCCATTCGGCCCATCAAGTCTACTCCGCCATTCAATCATGGCTGATCGATCTCTCCCTCCGAACCGCATTCTCCTGCCTTCCCCCCATAACTTCTGACACCCTGTAGGAGGAAACCGGAGCACAGGAGAAAACCCATGGGGTCACAAGGACACTGTGCGGTCTCCGTGCAGACAGCATCCGTAGTCGGGATCGAACCCGGATCTCTGGCACTGTGAGGCAGCAACTCTACCACTGTACTACCTTGCTGCCACTGTGAATGGTGAATTAGGCTCAGCCAAAAAAATAATTACCAGTAGTGACCCATGGTGAAAGTGTCTGGAGAGAGTGAAAGACGGCTGCAATAATTCCACTCCTCCAGCCTTTGATGAATCAGGAAGATTCAATATTGTGGTGGAATTAGGAAATTGTAAGCATTGCTGAAAGACCTCAGTTCAGCTCCTTCGTGAATGGGTGAAAGAGGATTAGATCGCTTCGGGGGTCGGGAAATAAAGGGGTTGGAAAATAAAAGTCCTTGACGAGATCTTCAAAATATCCAGCGTATACTTTGATCACAAATCAATCTCCCTGGATCGCCCAGGCAATTTAATTTCAAAGTCTTGAAACACAGCTGGATTCAAGGAAATGGAAGAAAGATTCATGTACCAGCTCATTGAATCTTCAGACAGGCTAAAAGCTTCATTGGTAAAGGAGAAGCTCACTGCAGCTCAGACTACAAATAGAACCAGAACAGTCACAGGAGGCCACAAGTAGATTGATTAAGGCATCGACCACTCAACTCCACTCACAGTCACAGTTTAGTCACTCTGCCAGAGGACAATAGACAATAGGTGCAGGAGCAGGCCATTTGGCCCTTCCAGCCAGCACCGCCATTCAATGTGATCATGTGATATCTCTCTATGACTCTATGGTGTAAAGAAACAAAATAAAGCCCAAAGTCCCACGAGCTCCCAGTTAGTGTGGAATTTAGTTGATTGATTGTTCTCAGCAGCCCCCAATGCTGGGTCCCTCTCTGTTCTCGACTGCCCCCCCCCCCCCCCAAACTGGATCCCACTTTGTTCTCCTTCTTCAGACTAATCCTACACCACAAGAAGGGTTTCGGCCCGAAACGTTGCCTATTAATTTTGTTTGCCCATTCTGTCCAAACGTTGCCTATTTCCTTCAGGGTTTCGGCCCGAAACGTTGCCTATTTCCTTCGCTCCATAGATGCTGCTGCACCCGCTGAGTTTCCCCAGCACTTTTGTCTACCTTTGATTTTCCAGCATCTGCAGTTCCTTCTTAAACGCCAGAAAATCAGTGGTGGACCTGTACAGGTGTTTCTTCTTCAGGTCACAGTGGAACATAGAAACATAGAAACATAGAAATTAGGTGCAGGAGTAGGCCATTCGGCCCTTCGAGCCTGCACCGCCATTCAATATGATCATGGCTGATCATCCAACTCAGTATCCCGTACCTGCCTTCTCTCCATACCCTCTGATCCCCTTAGCCACAAGGGCCACATCTAACTCCCTCTTAAATATAGCCAATGAACTGGCCTCGACTACCCTCTGTGGCAGGGAGTTCCAGAGATTCACCACTCTCTGTGTGAAAAAAGTTCTTCTCATCTCGGTTTTAAAGGATTTCCCCCTTATCCTTAAGCTGTGACCCCTTGTCCTGGACTTCCCCAACATCGGGAGCAATCTTCCTGCATCTAGCCTGTCCAACCCCTTAAGAATTTTGTAAGTTTCTATAAGATCCCCTCTCAATCTCCTAAATTCTAGAGAGTATAAACCAAGTCTATCCAGTCTTTCTTCATAAGACAGTCCTGACATCCCAGGAATCAGTCTGGTGAACCTTCTCTGCACTCCCTCTATGGCAATAATGTCCTTCCTCAGATTTGGAGACCAAAACTGTACGCAATACTCCAGGTGTGGTCTCACCAAGACCCTGTACAACTGCAGTAGAACCTCCCTGCTGTTGGACCGTTGAAAATCATGGGTGGATATATCAAATGCTCAACTATAGGGCATTTTTCTCTGAAGCTGTGACCCGTCATAAAACTGTCAACTTTCTATAGTCTACTATTTACTTCCCCATCCGCCCATTCCACAACAGACTAGTTTGTGCTTCAGCCCATTTATTTGTTACCTGAGATCTCAAATGGTTTGCTTGTTTGCTGCCAGTAGTCGTCCTTAGTGTGTTCACCTAATCACTGATCTTTGTGTTTCCTGACGTTCGGGACCAAACCAATGCTTTCCAGAGACATGAATTAATTTAACTCCCATCCATTGCGGGGAGAGAGGTGACAGTTCTGTTTGCCGAGGTGTAGCGTGCAAACAGCTGTGCAAATCCAGATTGTTAGAGCTCGTGCACAGAATACAGACGGAAGGTCATTCCCATGAGAAATATCAGTTGACCATTGCTCAAGTAAATTAGCATTAGAAATGATAAATATTCTATTCAACAAATTAAAAGGAAAAGTCTCCGGGAATTTCTTCGAATGTAAGTCGTGTTACACAGCAGTCAATCCTCATGCAAATCTGACCAATTAAAGCTGAATATTCTCTGTGTTGGGTCAGGAATAATATCCGTAAGCTCGGGGGAAAAAGACGTCTGCTGTTGTGACTTTGAAAGTGCCATGTGGAGGCTGGAGCTGTTGATGTTAAAAAGTCTTTTATTCAACATAAGCAAACATTGAAGAGGAAGCTGGATGGAGGATTTGCTTCTGGGCGAATCTCAGTGGAACTCAAAATACCATTGAGTTTTTACACTCTGAAGAACAAAGATAACAGCAGATGATAGAATACAATTTCAATTGTTAGAATAGTGATGCACAGTGGCACAGTTGGTGAAATTGCTGCCTTTCGGCACCAGAGACCCAGGTTCAATCCTGACCTGGGTGCTGTCTGTGTGGAGTTTGCATGTCCCAGTAGGTTTCCTCCAACATTCCAAAAATGTGCGGGTTTGTCGGTTTTCTGAAAATTGCTCCAAGTGTGTAGGGAGTGGATGCGAAAGTGGGATAACTTAAAACTAGTGGAAACAGGCAAGTAATGGTCAGCATGGATCAAAAAGGCCTGTTTCCATTCTGTATGTTTCAATCAATCTATCACATAATTTCATAATTACACTTCGTCACTGACAAGGCACTACTGAATATTCACACACCTTTGTTGGGACAAGGTAATTCACAAGGGTGGTCTCATGGCTTCTTAGAGCAGAGACCCTGGACACTAACTTTAGTAGCAAAAACAGGAAGGCAGATTATTATCTAAATGGCGTCAAGTTGGGAAAAGGCGATGTCCAATGGGATCTGGGGGGTCCTCGTTCATCAGTCAATGAAAGTAAGCATGGAGGTCCAGCAGGCAGTGAAGAAAGCCATTGTTGGCCTTCATAACAAGAGGAGTTGAGTATAGGAGCAAAGAGGTCCTTCTGCAGTTGTACAGGGCCCTAGTGAGACCACACCTGGAATATTGTGTGCAGTTTTGGTCATCTAATTTGTGGAAGGACATTGTTGCTATTGAGGGAGTGCACCGTAGGTTTACAAGGTTAATTCCTGGGATGGCGGGACTGTCATATGCTGAGAGAATGGAACGGCTGGGCTTGTATACTCTGGAGTTTAGAAGGATGAGAGGCCATCTTATTGAAATATATAAGATTATTAAGGGTTTGGACACGCTAGAGGCAGGAAACATGTTCCCGATGTTGGGGGAGTCCAGAACCAGGGGCCACTGTTTAAGAATAAGCGGTAAGCCATTTAGAACGGAGACGAGGAAACACTTTTTCACACAGAGAGTTGTGAGTCTGTGGAATTCTCTGCCTCAGAGGGAGGTGGAGGCCAGTTCTCTGGATACTTTCAAGAGAGAGCTAGATAGGGCTCTTAAAGAGAGCGGAGTCAGGGGATATGGGGAGAAGGTAGGAACGGGGTACTGATTGTGGATGATCAGCCATGATCACATTGAATGGTGGTGCTGGCTCGAAGGGCCGAATGGCCTCTACTCCTGCACCTATTGTCTATTGTCTATTGATATGTCACCATATACACAAAAACACTGAGCATTGGGCGGCACGGTGGCGCAGCGGTAGAGTTGCTGCCTTACAGCGCCAGAGACCTTGGTTCGATCCTGACTACGGGAGCTGCCTGTACGGTGCTTGCATATCCTCCCTGTGACCTGCGTGGGTTTTCCTCCCACACTCCAAAGATGTACAGATTTGTAGGATAATTAGCTTCAGTAAAAATGATGAATTGTCCCTAGTGTGTAGGATAGTGCTAGAGTACAGGGATCGATGGTTGGCACAGCCTCGGTGGGTTGAAGGGCCTGTTTCCGCGCTGTACCCCTAAACAAAACTAAATTAGTTGCTTAGTTGTAGATGTCTGATGCCTGGGTTTGATGTCGGCCAATTAACATAGCACGGCTGTCTGTCTGTTTGGCCAATGCATACAAAGGCGTTTCATCGTCAAGTCAGTTTACAAACCATATTTCTTAAGTGGCATCCTGTAGTGAGTCAGTAGGCAGCTCTCTTCAGATGATAGTGCTTATTCATGCAGCAATGTTTTTCAATTCAAAACTAATTACTGCTTATAGTTTGCATTTTGAAAGAAAAGTTCATGAAAACTGGTCCTCGTTTGTATTAATGGTTACACTCCATCTTACATTTTATACATCAACTAAAAGTGCTTCACCCCAACATCTGCAAATATAAAATCATTTCTACAGTGATCATATTAATTTTCCAAAGCAACCCAGTACTGCTGCTAATGACAGCAATGTATTGAGCACTCATGCTATGGTATTAAACTACCTGTTCGCCATGAATCACAGCTTCCATCAGGATATTAGGCACTAAGGAGGGTTTCGGCCCGAAACGTTGCCTATCTCCTTCGCTCCATAAATGCTGCTGCACCCGCTGAGTTTCTCCAGCATTTTTGTGTACCTTATGCCCCTGTCCCACTTAGGAAACCTGAACGGAAACCTCTGGAGACTTTGCACCCGACCCAAGGTTTCCGTGCGGTTCCCGGAGGTTTTTGTCAGTCTCCCTACCTGCTTCCACTACCTGCAACCTCCGGAAACCACCGGGAACCGCACAGAAACCTTGGGTGGGGCGCAAAGTCTCCAGAGGTTTCCGTTCAGGTTTCCTAAGTGGGACAGGGGCATTAGGCACTAAGACTTGGGAATCTTGGCTGTGGAGGCCGTCAATGGATATTTTTTTTAAGGCAGAGATAGATAGATACTTGATTAGTACAGGTGTCTGGTGTCTGGTGTTATGGGGAGAAGGCAGGAGAATGGGGTTTAGAGGGAGCGGTATATCAGCCATATGATTGAATGGTAGAGTAGACGATGGGCCGAATGGCTTAATTCCATTCCTATCACTTGTGGACTTATCTTTATTTTTCTCAGAAGCCCCGGAATGAGAAATTAAGTAATCGCAATAAATTGCATTTTACACAAAATTAGCAAACAAACGCTTTGTTTTCAAATATATTACTGACAGAATGAAAGGGAAAGAACGATTTTCTGAGGGCAATCAATTCTAGTCTGACCAATAATAAAACTCCGGTGAATACATCTGCTTTGAACAGATTCACGTACGTTATTGTCTCGGTTCCCACATGGAGCAATTTCAAATGGAAAAGCAAATCAAAGTAATATTAAATGCATTCACGAATTCAACTTTTAAATGGAGCTATCAATCCTTTCAGATATGATTACATTTTCTACAGATATTGGCTATTACATTTTTATCACGGAAATCAAATTTCAGTCAATTTTTTTCCAGTATTTACCAAGAACAGGAAGGAATGTGCAATCTATTCATTTATTCACAATCCATAGCCGCGATAATGTGCAATGTGTCACAATATTTTAATATCATTTATTTTGCACAGCCAATAATGGTGTTACTGTGCTCTGAAAAGAAGCTCTGCGTTGGCTGAGCTCGCCTCCAGATCGGGTAATGGGATTATTGAATTACTTGCAAAAACAAAAACTGCGGATGTTGGAGATCTGAAATGAAACCAGTGAAAGCTGCAGACAATGAGCAGGTCAGACACCGTCTGTGGAGAGAAACAAAATGATCTTTTATTGGAAATGCCCTGAATTAATCATGTTTTAAGTTGCAGTGAAGAGGGGTGGATGGGAGGAAGGGATTGATTGTGATAGGACAAAGACCAAAGTTGTCCAGATGACACAGCTGCTCTTAAGCCATCTATGAAGCAGAGATTAATACATCCAACTGCAACAGTACAGTTTCTCTCTCCACAGACACCATCTAATCCACTGGACATTTCCAACATTCTCTGTGCTTTCCGATTTCCAGCAACAGAAAAGGAGTAAAAAGGTTCTCCTGCAGTTGTATAGGGCTCTGGTGAGACCACATCTGGAGTATTGTTTACAGTTTTGGTCTCCTAATTTGAGGAAGGACATCCTTGTGATTGAGGCAGTGCAGCGTAGGTTCACGAGATTGATCCCTGGGATGGTGGGACTGCCATATGAGGAAAGATTGAAAAGACTAGGCTTGTATTCACTGGAGTTTAGAAGGATGAGGGGGATCTTATAGAAACATATAAAATTATAAAAGGACTGGACAAGCTTGATGCAGGAAAAATGTTCCCAATGTTGGGCGAGTCCAGAACCAGGGGCTACTGTCCTAGAATAAAGGGGAAGTCATTTAAGACTGAGGTGAGAAAAAACGTTTTCACCCAGAGAGTTGTGAATTTGTGGAATTCCCTGCCACAGAGGGCAGTGGAGGCCAAGTCACTGGATGGATTTAAGAGAGAGTTAGATAGAGCTCTAGGGGCGAGTGGAGTCAAGGGATATGGGGAGAAGGCAGACACGGGTTATTGATAGGGGATGATCAGCCATGATCACAATGAATGGCGGTGCTAGCTCGAAGGGCCGAATGGCCTCCCCCTGCACCTATTTTCTATGTTTCTATGTTTCTATGATGGTGGATCATCAACCTGAGGCATAAACTCTGTTCTTCACTCCAGCTTCAGTTGGATTTATTGTCACAGAGGTACAGTGAAAAGCTTTTGTAGCATGCTAACCCATCAGCGGATAGACAATACATGATTACAATTGAACCATTTACAGTGTATAGATACATGATACATCCCACGTCATCAGGTGGCGCCATGCGTGGCAGCCTCGCCAGCAGTTTGTCTGTCATTTCAAGTCAAGTCAAGTGAGTTTATTGTCATGTGTCCCAGATAGGACAATGAAATTCTTGCTTGCTGCAGCACAACAGAACATAGTAGGCATAAATACAGAACAGATCAGCCTGTCTATGTATCATAGACCATATATATATACACACATAAATAAACAGATAAAGTGCAATAGGCTGTTATAGTTCAGAGTTTGTATGATGTTGTGTTTAATAGTTTGATGGTTGTGGGGAAGTAACTGTTCCTGAACCTGGATATACCAGTTTTCAGGCTCCTGTACCTTCTACCTGATGGCAACGGTGAGATGAGTGTGTGGCCAGGATGGTGTGGGTCCTTGATGATGCTACCAGCCTTTTTGAGGCAGCGACTGCGATAGATCCTTTTGATGGTGGGGAGGTCAGAGCCGGTGATGGACTGGGCAGTGTTTACAACTTCTTGCAGCCTTTTCCGCTCCTGGACGTTGAAGTTGCCAAACCAAGCATGCTCTCTACTGTGCACCTGTAGAAGTTCGAGAGAGTCCTCCTTGACAAACCGACTCTCCGTAATCTTCTCAGGAAGTAGAGGCGCTGATGTGCTTTCTTTGTGATTGCATCAGTATTCTGGGACCAGGAGAGATCTTTGGATCTTTCACCCTTTTTGTTATTTTTAGCCTGTCAAAAAGTATGTATTTGGAGGTTTCTTAGCTTTTTTTATGTGGGGGGAAACTGTTTTTTCTCAGTCACTTCCTGGTCGAGATGCGTCTTTTCTCCGAGTCGCATCTTCTCTCCCTCCTTGCAGCCTACCATATGGTTTGGCGCAGCCATTCCTGCCGGAGACCGGTCAGAGCTTCAGCAGCGGCGTAGCATTGAATTCCATCGCTGAGTGGGACAATGCCTTACCGGGGATCGACTGTGTTGAAGCTCCGGAGTGTTGGGCCTGCTGCTTTAACACCATGGAGCTGTGGTTTGCGGAGCTTCTAGTCGTGGGCGGCGCTGACTTTAACATCGTGCAGAACTGGGATCTTTTGCCGAGAGTCGCCAGTGTTGAATCTCCACCCAGCTCGGCCTGTGGTCTCAGGAGCCTCGGTCTCCGGCAAGAAGCGGCCGATTCGGGAACTCCAAGACGCTGAGAGTGTTCTCCGTTCCGACGCCGGAGTTTCGATCAACCCGGCGAGAGGGCCTGAACATCGGGCCGCCGTTGCGGCAACTGCGGAGGGTTCAACGGCCCCGACCACGGGTGAACAAAGAGGAAGATGACTGAACTTAATGCCTTCCCTCACTGTGGGAAACGTTGATTCTGCTGTGTGGGGATGTTCATGTTAAATTCTATCATGGATTGTGTTCTTTTTATTTGTATAGCTGTATGGTAACTCAAATCTCACTGTACCAACTGATGCATGTGACAACAAATGGAACTTGAACTAGAACTTGATAAGGGGATCACATTTAGTGCAAAGTAAAGCAGGTAAAGTCCGATCATAGATAGTCCGAGGGTCACCAATGAGGTAGATAGTAGTTCAGGCCTGCTCTGTAGTTGTGGTGGGATGATTCAGTTGCCTGATAGCAGCTGGGCAAAGTAAAGGTGCTGCCTGACCTGCTGAATAACCCCAGCATTTTCTCTTTATTTTTTTTACATTTTACATTTTTTTTAACATCCAAACTGACCTTTTTATCTACTGCAAAGCAAAAAATCCAAATATACACATGTGCTTTGACATGAATTAAAGCTGGATTATTTCTCCCCCTCAGATCTGCGACAAGGAATGGCATTACTACGTTGTCAATGTTGAGTTTCCGGTGGTAACATTGTACGTGGATGGAGTGGTCTATGACCCATATCTGGTGACGGACGATTGGCCTATCCACCTGTCGCACATTGATATGCAGCTAACTGTCGGAGCTTGTTGGCAAGGTAAGGTCTTCAACTGGGGAAAGCAAATAAAGGTTGGGTAGATATAACCATTATGTTCCATGTTAGAAAGGCATTGAACATAGATAGCCATTTAAGCTTAATTCAACACAAATATGTAAAAAATATATGCTTTCTAAAATGATCAAAACTTTTCTGTTTCGAACATGTCTCGACATGAAACATCACCTACCATGTTCTCCAGAGATGCTGCCTGACCCGCTGAGTTACTCCAGCGCTTTGTGTCCCTTTTTAAAGACACTATAATGTAATGTAATGCAATCTTCGTTTGTGACCATTTTAGAGTCATAGAGTCTTACAGCATGGAAGTGGGTCCTTCAGCCCAACTTGCCCACAAGTCCATCATGTCCCATCCATACTAGTCCCACTTGCCTGCGTTTGGGCCATATCCCTCTAAACTTGCCGTTCGCTCCATGTACCTGTCTATATGATTCTTAAATGGTGCAATAGTACCTCCTCATCCACCCACCACCCTTAGTACAAACAGGCTACCTCTCAGGTTCCTATCAACTCGTTTCCCCCTCACCTTAAATCTACATCGTCTAGCTCTCCATTCCCCTACTCTGGGCAAGGGACTCTGTGCGTCCACCCGATCTATTCCTCTCATGATTTTGTACACCTCTGCAAGATCGCCCATCATCCTCCTGAGTTCCAAGGAACAGAGTCCTAGCCTGCTCTAACCTCTCCCTGTAGCTCAGGTCCCTGAGGCCTGGCTGTATCCATGCAGTATATTCAAAGTATAACAATTATGTAGAACATTGTGGAACAAAGACTTCCTATTGTAACTAACAAACTAACTAACGCAACTATTGTAACTAACCACGCAAATAACCAACCTGATCTCCCGGTGGCTCAGCACTTCAACTCCCCCTCCCATTCCGAATCCGACCTTTCTGTCCTGGGCCTCCTCCATGGCCAGAGTGAGGCCCACCGTGAATTGGAGGAGCAGCACCTCATATTTCGCTTGGGCAGTTTGCACCCCAGCGGCATGAACATTGACCTCCAATTTCAGGTAGTCCTTACTTTCTCCTCCCCTTCTCAGCTCTCCGTCAGCCCTCTGGCTCCACCTCTTCCTTTCTTCCTCCCGCCCTCCCCCCAGACCCTCACATCAGCCTGAAGATGGGTTTCGACCCGAAACGTTGCCTATTTTCTTCTCTCCATATATGCTGCCTCACCCGCTGAGTTTCTCCAGCATTTTTGTCTACCTCCTATTGTAACCCTAGCTTTGATTACATTTTTATCGTTTTGGTTACATGACTCCTGCTGACAATTTACAAAATGTGTTATGGTATGCAAATAATCCAATAGCCAATATAATGTGGTATTCCTCAGTGCCACAAATTACACAAGCATGGAATTTGTTGGACCAGTTCCCAGCAGTGTCACCTGGCATCCTGTTTATGTCGTGAATGATCATGCTTGATTTAAATTGGTACAAACATAAAATATTGCAGATGCAGGAAATCCGAGATAAAAATAGAAGGCTGTAAATGCTTATCAGGATGGGTGCGTATCTAGTGATCATTTCAGGTCAATAACTATTCTTCAGATTATATTGAACCTGCTTGTTAGTCATGATTCCAATTGTGATGTAAGCAGTTCTTCCCTCTACCCTATTAAAGACTTTGACTACTTGCTGTGCTTATACTTAGTCAGAAAGTTCAATCCCATAATGCATGTTTTTATGATAAAGTCCCCAGGCACATCATGTCCTGTTTCCCAAGGAGCTAATGTTGGTCAGCTCTGAAGGGCCATTTTGCTGCAAGTTTCTGTATTCCTTAGAAAAATCTACCCTAGAGTCTTCGATATTTTAGTAGATTTAAAAAATTGCAAAAATCTAATCCTAAAACATTAATTGCCTTCCACGGAGTTATACAGCATGGAAACAGGCCCTTCAGCCGAACCTGCCCATAATAACCCTTCACAATGGGCACCCACAATGCCCTTCATTACATTTACTGCCTGGCTTGCTGAATGTTTCCAGTCATTCCAGGTTTTAATTGCTAATTAAATTTTATTTTTGATCAATTATAAATGTTCAATCTATCCTGTTTGAGATTACGTAAACTTCGCCTTGGGCCAATTGTCGAACGTTTCTGGAATGTGGAGGAAGGAACTGCAGATGCTGGTTTAAACTGAAGATAGACACAAAAAGCTGGAGTAACTCAGCGGGACAGAAAGCATCTCTGGAGAGAAGGAAAGGGTGGCGTTTCGGGTCGAGACCCTTCTTCAGAAGAAGTCCTTTCCTTGCTGGGGAAATGCCTTCTCAAACTTCTACAGGGATGGTGGCACAGTGGTAGAGTTATTCTGAAGAAGGGTCTCGACCCGAAACGTCACCCATTCCTTCTCTCCTGAGATGCTGCCTGTCCGCACTGAGTTACTCCAGCTTTTTGCGTCGAACTTTTCCGGAATATCTGTTTGAACACAGGGAGCATTTAGCAGTGTGTCAAATAGTCCTTTTGTGTAAGTGCTGTAAGGTCATAAGGAATAGGAGTAGAATTAGGCCATTTGGCCCATCAAGTCTACTCCACCATTGAATCTCTCCCTACTAACCTCCTGCCTTCTCCCCATAATCTCTGACACGTGTAAGGCAGCAACTCTATTCCTACGCCACCGTGCCACTCTGCACGTTCTCCCTGAGTCCACCAGAGCCGTGCGACCATCGATGACCCGCACACTAGTTTGAACACAGCACCAACGGGGACATTTATCAATGTGTCAAATAGTCCTTCTCTTGTGAATTGTAATGGGAGGAACATTCTTGGGAAATGTCATTGCCGTTTTCCATTCTCGGTTCATGAAAACCACCATATTAGCTGAATTCAAATAGTTTTAAATTGTAGTGTATTTGAATTATTTTGCGCCTGAGAAATAAAGAGCCATTTAGAAGGAGTAGGATTGTAATGACCTACAAACTCTATCGATCAAATTAACAGTAATTAATACTTCTTGAGACTTCAGTGACAGATCTATCTCTGTTAAAAATTAATGATGTCAGATTTCTATAATTTTTTATACCCAGATATACCATAGGTAATATATTTTTCCCCGATAAATTAACCAATGGTGTATTTTAAATAGTCTGGACCATGATCAGAATATTGAGTCGTGCCTTCAAATATTGTGATTAGCCCAAAGGTAGACAAAAATGCTGGAGAAACTCAGCGGGTGCAGCAGCATCTATGGAGTGAACGAAATAGGCAACGTTTCGGGCTGAAACCCTTCTTCAGACTGATGGGGGGTGGGGGGAGAAGAAAGGAAAAAGGAGGAGAAGGAGCCCGAGGGCTGAGGGAGAGGTAGGAAGGGGAGGAGACAGCAAGGGTTAACAGAATTGTGAGAATTCAATGTTCATGCCCCCAGGATGCAGACTCCCCAAGCGGAATATGAGGTGCTGTTCCTCCAAGACAGCCCTTGCTGTCTCCTCCCCTTCCTACCCACCCTCAACCCTCGGGCTCCTCCTCCTCCTTTTTCCTTTCCTCTCCCCGCCTCCCCCCACCCCCCATCAGTCTGAAGAAGGGTTTCGGCCCGAAACGTTGCCTATTTCCTTTGCTCCATAGATGCTGCTGCACCCGCTGAGTTTCTCCAGCATTTTTGTCTACCTTGTGATTAGCCCATCCATGTTTAATTTATCATTTTGCTTAAAATTGACCATATTTGATATGAATGGGGAGAATTGTCACATTTTTTGTTATGTTTTGGTTATTGACCACATTTATTTGGAAATCCTTTCACACCATTACCCTTGTGTTGAAGCTGCTAAACACCAAATGAAACTTAACCCAGTGGCCATTGGAGTGACAGATTGCAGCCACAGCCTGGTTTTTGACATTTGTTTTAAGGCTCATTTAAATCTGCAGATTAGACTTTGCAAATTGTGTGTCAGGCTGCTTTGGAGGCAAATTGATTGGATATTTATTCCAAGTGCAAAGATTTCATGTATTCTCATTTACATCTCAACAAATTGGTTGAATGATTAATGTAAATGAAGGTCAGTGTTGCCATAGTAACAAATAGTTTAATTGGCAATAGAGGTTATATCTAATAGCTGTTGGACTGTAAGGACAGCACTTTGACAGAACCATTGAAGGTCTCGTAAATTGGTAAGAAATTTTGGATCAATGTATCGCATCAGTTCCAGAGGAGGATGATACAAGCTTATTATGTTTATTCACAGTATACAACTGGGTGCTGAAATCTGGAGCAGAATTTTGGGTTTATAATTAAAATAAGTGCTTACATTTCACCTCTGGGATTGTTACAAATTTCCCAGCAGGATTGCATATACACTCTGGTTCACAACAAACAAAAATTCCATTCCTGGCGTTTGTCTTAAGTCTGACAATGATATCAGTGCCAACAACCCCCAAACATTGCATCCAAGTGTACAAAATAATACAGAAATAGTGCAGACCAACAAGGCTTTAACACCTTCTAATGTATAATTAAATTGTATCACAATAGTCGGAAAAGCCCGCAAGAGCTAAAAGATGTAGATAGAGAACTAGATTTTTGAGGTGAGAGGGGAAAGATTTAATAAGAACCCAAGGGGCAACTTTTTCACACAGAGAGTGGTAGGGATATGAAATGAGCTGCCAGGAGAGGTGGTTGTGGCAGGTACTATAACAACATTTAAAAGACATTTGGACAGGTACATGGATAGGAAAGGTTTAGAGGGCCTTGGACCAAATGTGGACAGGTAGGACTAGTGTAGATGGGGCATCTTGGTCAACATGGGTAAGTTGGGCTGAAGGTTGATGACTAGATTAGAATCATCACCATACAACATAAATACAGATATGTTGCTCCTACCATGCCCACAAAGCACCCATTTACACTAATCCAATTTTTAGTCTTCCCCACATTCCCTTCAGATTCTCCCACTACTCTCATTAGAGGCAACTTACAGCAGCTGATTAACCTACCACCTCACATACCTTTGGGATGTGGGGTGAGACCAATCCGTGCAGGAATGTGTGCAGAGGTCCACTCAGGCAGCATCAGAGGTTAAGACTGAACTCAGGTTGCCGGAACTATGAGACAGTGGCTCTACTCCCCAAAACACACTGCTAACCCCACACAATGCTCATAATAGTTTGGGCATCCATTGTACTGTTCTATGTTCCATTACTCCAATTCAGTCTGTATGGAGTTTGTACGCTCTCCCCGTGACCATGTAGGTTTTCTCCGAGATCTTCGGTTTCTTCCCACACTCCAAAGACGTACAGG
The DNA here is from genome assembly GCF_010909765.2 of Amblyraja radiata. Taxonomy (NCBI): domain Eukaryota; kingdom Metazoa; phylum Chordata; class Chondrichthyes; order Rajiformes; family Rajidae; genus Amblyraja; species Amblyraja radiata. The sequence continues at coordinate 2,019,910 of NC_045968.1, read as the reverse complement.
TTTGTAGGTTAATTGGCTTGGGTTTGTATACTTGGTATAAGTGTAAATTGACCCTAGTGTGTGTAGGCTTGTGCTAATATGCGGGGATCACTAGTCGGTGTGGACTCGATGGGCTGAAGGGCCTATTTCCGCACTGTAGCTCTGAACTAAACTAATACCCTACATGGCTCAGCCTGAGTTAGTTCACCAAATAAAGTTTTGTTCCAGCCACGTTTGACCTCCATACCTCTCAGTGAGATGACCCCTATTGGCACGGTACAATTCCTGATGTCATCTACAGTGATTTGGCTTGCCTTTGGATGGCTTTGGAATTAGGAAAAAACCACCAAAATTCTCAGTGAAATGACTCGAGGTGTAATGTTTGTGCCTGCTTAATTTATGGAGGAGGTCAAACGTTATTTGATGTAGTGACTCAGATTGAGCCGAGCAGGATACCAATTGGATAAGGAACAGGAGTAATAGAACCTAGAGGAGTACAACACTGGGACAGGGTCCAGTCCGTAATGTCCATGCCGAACATGATGCCAAGGTAAGCCTAACTCATCTGCCTGCACATGATCCATATCCCTCCATTCCCTGCATGTCCATTTGCCTATCCAGAAGCCTCTTTAGCACCACTATGTATCTGCCTCCACGACCACCCCTGGCAGTGCAATCCAAGCACCCACCATCCTCTGTGTTAAAAGAAAAACTTGCTCACACATCCCCTTTAAACTTTGTTCCTCTCATCTTAAAGTTATGTCTTCTAGTCGTTGACATTTCTGCCCTGGGCAAATGGTGCTGACCACATATCCTATGTGTGCCTCTGATCATTTTATATACTACCATCAGGTCTCCCCGCAACCTCTAGCATTCCAGAGAAAACGATCCAAGTTTGTCCAACCTCTCCTTGTAGCTTCCTCTTCTTTCGTGTGGTATGTGGTTTGTGCACGTCGAGTTGATTGCATTAGTCGAAACAGGGCGGACCACGTGAAGGTTGCAATCTCCACCCCTCCTTGTAGCTAATACACCCTCATCCAGGCAGCAATCTGGTAGACCTCTCCAAAGGCTCCACCTCCATCCTGTAATTTGGCGACCTTTATCCATTCTGAACTGTAACAAATAGGTAAATGGGGTAAAGGGAGGAAGAAAAGATATTACCTATGTAAAAAGATGAGAAGACACCAACTTCCAGGAGGAGAGCAAAATTAATTTAATATTGATTGGGAAAGGCATCAACATTGATCTCCTGTCTTTCTCATGAACATATACAATTGCTGTGACTCAGTAGCCCATTCATAGTAGGATCTGTCCATCAGACTAAACGGATCCTGATTTAACATTAAAAATAGAAATAATGAAGATACCAATAATCATGTGTGGTCTTTCTGCTAACTGGTTAGCAAGCAGTAAAAGCTTTTCACTGTACTCCAATATAGTAAACTGAAACTAATAAAATTAACCAAATGATAAAAATCAAATTCACATCAACAAAAATGTGGAAATGTATTCACCCTCTTTCTCAACCTTAGTGACTGACTTTCTGAGATAGATATTGATTGTTTGCTAATGAAAAAAGTGTCAGGCTCACGTGCAGGGATATTGAATTTACAAACAATTCAGTCAAGTCAATTACAATGTGGAACTTCTTCAAATAATGAGCCACGCTGCAATTTGTGGCGCTGGTCTATTACTGTCACAAATCATCGGTACTATTAAATAGTCTAAGTTGAGAATTTTTTCCATTAGATGCTGTCGTATTTATTAGAAAAATTGGGTCACCTGTGGGGCATAGATTCCATAACCACTTAACTCTCTGATTCAATCAGTTTGCTGTCTGCAAACTTGTGTTTGATTGCCCGTGTCTGCTATAGTGAGCCATCACTGCACTGTTAAGAATCCCTGCAAAGACATGCGTATGGACACAAATTACTTTTAGAGGTTGTTTTAAACTAGGGATTTTTTTTTACCAACCGTACAGAACTGGATGACATAAATATGCGCATTAAGTATAAACATTAATAGTAAAAGCTAATGTTTTATTCTTGTAGTATTACATTTAGCAAAACATCGATTCTGCTCACTTTAATATCTGTCATTGTAAGATTTGACATTTGGTTAAAAAAGAATGTTGATGTTAACGGAAAGAAAAGCAGGCATAATTGGCATGTTTATGAATATTATTGAATGTTCCCACTACATTGAGGTGACACGGAGATTTATACGGAGTCTATAATCTGTGTAACGCATTCAACTTGACAGCATTATTTCAGACAAACGTTTCCCCGTGCTCTACAACAAGGTGCTGAGTCAGAGAGGGAAAGAATAGGAAATACATTTCTGCACATCTATCGAGTGAATAGTGTACGGTGGGTCACAAGAGTGGAAGATGCCACTAGGATAAGATTAGTGATGCTAACTTGGCAGGTGGACTGCAATCCACCGATGAACTCTCGTGAAGAACAAGACTCTGGAACTATGCATATTGCACGGAGAGAGCTGGGGGAGCTCATCGTGAGCAGAAATAGCCATACAGCATGGAAACAGGCCTCTCGGCCCAACTCGGCCATGCCGAACAAGATGCCCCTCCTAAAGTCATCCCATGTGCCTGTGTTTGTCTCATATCCCTCTAAACCTTTCCTAAACATGTACCAATTATGGGAATAAAGAACTTTCACAAGAGAAATTTGAGGTGCGGAACATTGGATTAACAGGATGCAGTTGATGGGGAAAATAGGGAGTGATTTGAGATATCAATGCTACACAAGGAGTGGGTCTTTTATTCACCATGCAAGGAGAGGATACAAGCCCGTTTTGGAATGATGCTCATTCTGTGAAATGGTCCCAGTTTTATGGTTTTGCTGTAAATGCTGATTCAATCCCACTATGGGGTCTGAGGCACTCAGGCCTAATGCCATTGATTGCAAACACATGGCTTTGTGGATGCTGCCTGTCGAGTGCACAGGTGGTATAGCTGCTGCCTCACAACGCCAGACGCTCGGGTTTGATCCTGACCTCAGATGGACACGAGTTTGGACATAGAAACATAGAAAACTCCACTACTACTGTTAGGTGGCCTGTACGCAACACCTACTAGTGTTTTCTGCCCCTTAGTGTTTCGCAGCTCTACCCATATCGATTCCACATCCTCCAAGCTAATGTCCTTCCTTTCTATTGCGTTAATCTCCTCTCTAACCAGCAATGCTACCCCACCTCCTTTTCTTTCTGTCTATCCCCCCTGAATATTGAATATCCCTGGATGTTCAGCTCCCAGCCTTGATCACCCTGGAGCCATGTCTCCGTGATCCCAACTATATCATAATCATTAATAGCTATCTGCACATTCAACTCATCCACCTTATTACGAATGCTCCTTGCATTGAGACACAAAGCCTCTCTGTGATCATTCATGATTAGTACGGGTGTCAGAAGTTATGGGCAGAAGGCAGGAGAATGGGGTTAGGAGGGAGAGATAGATCAGCCATGATTGAAAGGCGGAGTAGACTTGATGGGCCGAATAGCCTAATTCTACTCCATGATCTTATGATCACATGGGTTAGTTCTGGACGTTCCAGTTTCCTCCCACATCCCAAAGAGATATGGATTGATAGGCTTATTTGCCGACTGTAAATTGTTCCTGCCGTTTGGTGAGTGGTGGAATCCAGGGGGATTTGATGAGAATGTGGAGAAACTTAAATATAGGGTGGAAGATTAGTGTATATGGGCGGCTGATGGTCAGAGCTAATTCAATGGGCCAAAGGGCCTGTTTCCATGCTGCGTCTGTCAAAGATTGGGCGGCACAGTGGCGTAAAGGCAGTGTGCAGCCTTACAGTGACTGAGACCCGGGTTCAATCCTGACTGCGGGTGCTGTCTGTGCAGAGTTTAAACATTTTCCCTGTGACGATGTGGGTTTCCTCCAGGTGCTCCGGTTTCCTCCCACACTCCAAAAACGCACAGGTTTGTGGGTTAATTGGCTTTGGTGAAAATTGTAAATGATCCCTAGTGTGTAGGATGGTGCCAGTGTACGGGGTGAACACTGGCCGGCACGGACTAGATGGGCTAAAGGGTCTGTTTCTGCACTGTGTCTCTAAAGTCTAAAGATTTTGGAGCTGAAAGCAATTCCATTGCCTCAATGTAAATGGTTGAACAAAGCACAACAAACCTATATGTGCCTTGTATTCTTAAAGCAGTCGTGGAATTCTCGTCTCCTTGTGCGACATTCTAAAGGCCAGGCGTTTAACCCACCGTGACACACTAAAAGATTGGTCAGCAAATAATATTTGCTGACAACAATAAACTGTGCTCTGTGCGTGAAATCCTGGGCATGTTCTTTCTGTAGATTTATTTAGGGTTTTTATATTTGTGTAGGTTTCATGCTTCCGAAGAATAACTGTTTTTTTGGTCGCTAAAACACACGTTCTATTCATAATCTGATTGTCTATGTGTCTCTTTGACTCATTTCTCTCTGTTAATCCTGGTTCCAAGGAGCAGAATGTTTGTAACCATGACACTTTTTTTAACAGCTAAAGATAACATGTTATACCTCTCGTCCAAAAATATATCCTTTACTGGCACCTCACAACATGGAGATGCAGAGAGAATCATTCCTCCACTCAATGCCTCTAAATATTTAAAATTAAAATAACAATAGCCGGAAATAACTTGGCATCCCTCCATGGGGGTAGTTTCAGGTCAGTGACCTTACATATGGACATTTGTTTGGCCAAGTGAAACAAAATAACAAATGGCATATTCTCACTAATGGACCTGGGACCTGGGATAAAGCAATAGATCAACTTTTAGCCAAATACAATAAGCTGTGAATTGTGACACCAGCTATGGAGCACAATTGTTTTCAAGACACATTCTTGAATGCCTTCCGCACATTACTATATAAGCATCTATATCATTTGTGTTTGTTTTAAAGGACAGTCCTTACAGTCATAGTCGTACAGCAGGAAACAGGCCCTTCAGCCCAACTTGTCCATGCCGACCAGGATGCCCCATCTAAATAGCATTAGTGGCAGCATGGAGGCACAGCGGTAAAGGTTGCTGCCTTACAGCGCTAGAGACCCGGGTTTAATACTGACTACGGGCACTGTCTGTATGGAGGTTGCATGTTCTCCACATGGCCACATGGGTTTCCTCCCGGTTTCCTCCCACACTTCAAAGATGTACAGGTTTGTATGTTAATTGGCTTCAGTGAAGAATGTTAATTGTCCCTAGTGTATAGGATTGGGCTAGTGTACGGGGATCGCCAGTCGGCGCAGACTCTGTGGGCCGAAGGGCATGTTTCCGTGTTGTATCTCTAAACTAATCTAAACTAAGCTAGCTCCATTTGCCTGCATTTGCTCCATATCCATTGAAACCTTTTCTATCTATATACCTGACCCAAATGCCTTTTTTAATGTTATTATTTTACCTTCTCAATTACCTCCTCTGGCAGTTCACTCCCTCTACCCATCACCCTCCGAGTGAAAAGATTGCCCTTCAGGTTACTATTACATCTTTCCCTTCTCACCTAAAACTGATGTCCTCTGGTTCTTGATTTCCCTGTCCTGGGTAAAAGACTCTGTGCATTCATAAAAACATAGAAAATAGATGCAGGAGGAGGCCATTCGGCCCTTCGAGCCAGCACCGCCATTCATTGTGATCATGCCTGATTGTCCCCTATCAATAACCCGTGCCTGCCTTCTCCCCATATCCCTTGACTCCACTAGCCCCTAGAGCTCTATCTAACTCTCTCTTAAATCCATCCAGTGACTTGGCCACCACTGCCCTCTGTGGCAGGGAATTCACCCTGCCAATTCCCATCATGATTTAATAATCCTTGTCCTTAATTCAACTTTCACCCATTCTAAAAAACAACAACAAAAATCTTGAATCATGAATTGTGGTTTTGCTTTTTTTTTTTACCCTGGAAGTTCTTCGATAGCTATTGCAGCTGTGGCAAGATTAGTGGTTCCAAGAGAGATGGGTTTAATGAGCTAATTTTAAAGTGGATAACAAATTGGTTGCATACCTCTGGCCAGCAATAGCAATTAATAGAAGCACTTCAGCACAGGCGATCCAGCCACTAGTGTGGAATCCCACAGGTACCTGTACAGTGGTTGACTTGGATAAAGACTTTAAGTGTGCGGTTTCCAAGCTAGCCGTTTAAACTGACGTGACTCTGTGTGTGAAAATGTTGAATACACAGAGTGCAGGCTAATTGTATTAAGTAGGCATGTTGGTCATTGAGATATGACAGGTGCCCTTTAACATTGGTAAGAGCAGAGTCCTGACATTTGCGACTGCACACTTACAGCCACGTGGCCACCAGCCATTGTTACCCACCTGCAGAGAGAGAAGCTCATACTCTCATCATGTCCACACTGACGTTGATAGAGCTATCCAATTAATATCCATAGCCTGCTCCTCCTGCTCAGTGTTTTCTTTTCCATTTCAAATATTTATTCAGTTCAATTCTGAATATTGATGTTGAATCTGCCTGCTCCAAATGTTCAGGCGGTGGATAAGCCCGACTATCTCTGGATAATTGAAGGTTGGATTGCATTCTTCCAAAGAGAATGAATCTCTAAGAACTTAGTCCTTTGCAAGTTACGGGGAATAGGTATGGGATTGGTGATGCAAGCTATTAAGGGCCTGATGGACTGGTTAATATGTTCCTGGCTTGTAGTTTAGTTTAGTTTAGTTTAGTTTAGTGATATAATGTGTAAATGGGCTCTTCAGCCCACCAAATCCACACCAACCAGTGACCACATACACTAGTACTATGCTCCACACTCGGGGACAAGTTACAGATGCCAATTAACATACAAACCTGCACATCTTTTGGATGTGGGAGGAAACCGGAGCACCCGGAGAAAACCCACGTGGTCACAGGGAGAACGTACAAACTCCGTACAGCCATAATCAGGTACGAACCCAGGTCTCTGGTGCTGTAAAGCAACAACTACACCGCTGCACCACTGTGTCACCCTTTGTAGAAACAAGGAACTGTGGATGCTGGTTTACAAAAAACCCCAACAATGTGCTGGTGTAACTCAGCAGGTCACTCTGGAGAAGATGGATAGATGTTGTTTTGGGTCGAAACCCTTCTTCAGACTGATTGTTGGGGGGGGGGGGGGGGGGGGGGTAATAGGTGAACATAGGTGAAGGGGATTATGATGGCTGATGGATGGACAAAGGCGGGAGATGAAAAATACGTCTGCACAAAAGGATTGGAGTAGCAAATTGTTAAGACAGAGGAAGGAATGTATGTGGACGGGTGAGGGGAGAAAAAGGTGCAGGTCTAGTTAGGACACAGGGGCGGTGGGGGGGGAGGGGGTAGGTGGAAGAGAGGTACAGGAAATCTGTTTGTTCTGCACCACCAAAGTATTGGGCCTGTCAACCTACCGAAGATGTACAATGCATGCAGTTTGTGATACTTTGAATGCTGAGGCCACCTAGTGTTAGTAGGTAGCAAAGACTGGATATTGTTTCAGGGCAAACAAACAAGTTTCAAATTGCAAATTGCATATTAAGGGAAACTTTTATGTTTCATTTTAAATATTAAAATGTATTTAAAATTTAAAAGTTTGGTTATTTCAAAATAGCTTCCTCAATGATTACATGGTATTAAAAAGGATGAAAAAAATTAATGTGAGTGTAGATATTTTAAGTTAAAGGTGTGGCCTGTGCTCCAATTTTGCCAGTGTTTTCGTTCCGTTGAAGCGAGCGGGCAAGATCATCTCTGACCCCTCTCACCCTGGCCACAAACTCTTTGAATCACTTCCGTCTGAAAGGCGACTCCGGACTGTGAAAGCTGCCACAGCCATACATAAAAACAGTTTTTATCCACGAGTAGTTGCTCTACTCAACAGCCAAAAATCTGTAGCCTCCCTTTGATCTGGTATTTTGTTGGTTCACATGCTTGATCAATGGTGTTTTATCATTAATGTTTTATTATTATTATTAATGTTTAGTGTTTTCTGAGTCATTCGTAACTGTCACTGTATGTCATGTTGTTACTTGTGGGCGGAGCATCAAGGCAAATTCCTTGTATGTGAATACTTGGCCAATAAACTTACTTACTTACTTACATTCCTTGTCCCAAATGTATACAGGCACTATCCCCCAACTCTTTCCCTGCCTCCGTTACATTGGCGAGACCAAGCGTAGACGCGGCGACCGTTTTGCTGAACACTTGCGTTTGGTCCACCAAGGCCTCCAATGATCTCTAGGCTGTAAACCATTTTAACCCCTTCTCATTCCCACACTGACCTTTCTATCCTGGGCTTCTTCCAGTCCTACAGTTAGGCCAGAGGTAGACAAAAATGCTGGAGAAACTCAGCGGGTGCAGCAGCATCTATGGAGCGAAGGAAATAGGCAACGTTTCGGGCTAAAACCCTTCTTCAGACTGATGTAGGGTGGGGGAGGGGGTGGCGGGGAGAAGAAAGGAAAAAGGAAGAGCAGGAGCCCGAGGGCTGAGGGAGAGCTGAGAAGGAGAGGAGACATCAAGGGCTACCGGAAATTGGAGAAGTCAATGTTCATGCCGCTAGGGTGCAGACTGCCCAAGTGAAATATGAGGTGCTGCTCCTCCAATTTCCGGTGGTGCTCACTCTGGCCAAAGTGAGGCCATGCACAAATTGGAGAAACAGCAGTCCATATTCCGCTTGGATGACATAACCCAACAGTTTAAACATTGAATTCTACAGTTTTAAGTAAACAACCCCCCCCCCCACGTCCCTTTCCGTCTATATTCCTTCCTCTGGTGTCACATTTCATGCCTCTTCTATACTTAGCTCCTCATCTCACACTTTTTATCTTTTCATTTCTGGCATTTGACCACACTAATCAAAAAAAAACCCTTGCCTGTATCCACCTATCACTTGCCAGTATTGTTGATTTTTAAGAAAATTACCATGATATATTCACTCACGTTTTCAACTAGTGCCAATCGCTCAAATCAATATAGTACTTTGGATATCGCACCCCTCCACCACATCCTCCAAGCAAAATCCACCTCCCTTTGAAGAAGTGTAGACTGATTTTAAGTAACTTACTTTAAATAATTGCTAACTAATGTTGAGTGCAATAGATGAGCAATGTGTTAAAGTGTTCATCGTGCGTTACAAAGTTTGCATGATGTCTCTGTCAGAAACAATGGCCAAAGGTTAATCGTGCATCAGACTTCCCTCACCTCCTTTCAGCTTTAACAGAAATGATGACCCTCTGTTTCTGATATTGAATGGGAATGAAGGGGAAATTGAAGTAATGCTATTCCATGGGCATGGTAAACGTGGAATTATATTTCATCCACTTAGCATTCCAAAAGCGTACATATGTGCCTCCAATACAAGATAAGATATTATGAAAATTCTGATCAACTGTGGCTTGAGCTTTAAGAACAAATATCAATTTGACACAGTAAGTGTTAGCAAATGAGTAATAATTGTTCACATAATCTTAATACATCAACTTTATTTAAGCATGAATGAATTGCATTACGCGGCTATTGTGCAGGATCCTGATCAACACTTTAGCTGTTTCTCTGGCAACATAGTCACCACTTTCACCAATAATTCTTAATAAATATTTTTTCATGTGAGGAATATGGATATTCTATTAGTTTTAAATGATACCCAGCATGTGTTATTTAATAAAATAATAACATAAAAATCATATCAATTAGCTTGCGAGCCTGAAAACATTAACACATTATATGTGTAAGTAGGAACTGCAGAGTAACTCAGCAGGACAGGCAGCATCTCTGGAGAACACATTATGTGTCATTAAACGTGAGTACACTGGCTGGGACTAATCTGACCAGCAAAGACCCTTCTTCAGACTTCCGTTCAGAAAAAGGGTCTTGACCCGAAACGTCACCCATTCCTTCTCTCCAGAGATGCTGCCTGGCCTGCTGAGTTACTCCAGTTTTCTGTGTCTATCTTCTCATTTTGATACATTCCACAGTAAAAATTGAAAGCAATTATTGTGTTTTCAAAGCCCCCACGTGTTTCTGTATGTTAACATATGATTTGAATTAGATTTAGAAACATAGAAAATAGGTGCAGGAGTAGGCCATTCGGCCCTTCGAGCCTGCACCGCCATTCGATATGATCATGGCTGATCATCCAACTCAGTATCCTGTACCTGCCTTCTCTCCATACCCCCTGATCCCTTTAGCCACAAGGGCCACATCCAACTCCCGCTTAAATATAGCCAATGAACTGGTCTCAACTACCTTCTGTGGCAGAGAATTCCAGAGATTCACCACTCTCTGTGTGAAAAATGTTTTCCTCATCTCGGTCCTAAAAGATTTCCCCCTTATCCTTAAACTGTGACCCCTTGTTCTGGTCTTCCCCAACATCGGGAACAATCTTCCTGCATCTAGCCTGTCCAACCCCTTAAGAATTTTGTAAGTTTCTATAAGATCCCCCCTCAATCTTCTAAATTCTAGCGAATACAAACCGAGTCTATCCAGTCTTTCTTCATATGAAAGTCCTGACATCCCAGGAATCAGTCTGGTGAACCTTCTCTGTACTCCCTCTATGGCAAGAATGTCCATTTAGTCTCCATGTTGCATGAAGCCTTGGGTGTATAAACTCAGAGCTCAGTTTTAACATTGACCAAGTCCTGAAGGTAAGAAGAATGGATTACTGAAAATCTGCCTTCATAAATGCTTCATTTCAGCTAGTTTAGGTATTAAATAAAAACAGAATAAGCTTAAAATATCTAGCAGGTAATGCTATCAAATTTAGCTTGGCTGATTCAGATATTTAAGAGAAGAAAAGCTGAAGCAATATTGTACGCAATGCAAAGTTAGACTTTAGACTTTAGAATTACATTACAGAAACAGTCCCATCATTACGATAGTACCTGCCTCAACTACCTCCGGTGGCAGCTAGATTTAAAACTTTAGACTTTAGAGATACAGCATGTATTCAGGCCCTTTGGCCCACCAGTCTGTGCCGACCCACGATCGCCCCATGCACTAGCACTATCCTACAACAATTTCACCAAAACCAATTAACCTTTAAACCTGCACCTGTCTTTGGAGTGTGGGAGGAAACCGGAGCATCCGGAGAAAACCCACGCGGTCACAAGGAGAACGTACAAACTCCATACAGACAGCACCCGTAGTCAGGATTGAACCCGGGTCTCTGGCATTGTAAGGCACCAACACTATCGGTGCCCCACCGTGCTGCCTTAATTTATGGACAATGTCAAAGGGACCTAAATTAATGCTGGTGTCTGACTCTGCCATTAATTGACATGTCATATTTCACTTGGACAGTTTACATCCCAGTGGTATGAATATTGATTTCTCTCATTTCAAGTACCCCTTGCATTCCCTCACTCTCCGTCCTTCCCCCAACCTAGTCATCCTTCACTGTTCGTATCCATTGGGTATCACCTCCTCCACAGCCAACAATGGACCATTGTGGGCTCCACCTTTGCTTGGTCATAGGTGCCGGCTCTGATTTGTTCTACACCTTTCATACCTCTAGTTTCCCTCTCCTTGAATCTCAGTCCGAAGAAGAGTATCACCCCGAAATGTCACCTATTCCTTTTCTCCAGATATACTGCTTGACCTGCTGAGTTACTCCAGCATTTAGTGTCTATCTTCTGCCATTAATTGACTCAGGTTGGGTTTTAATCAGGCACTTTAAAGTGCAATAACTTTTTTTTTCCTCTGGAAAGGCTTAGCCAAACTGAACACAGCATATTTCCATGGACAATCTGTTTCCGAAGCGCCTGTTCCCGCGGTGTATGACTTTATGACTATATGAGAATGTGAAATGATGCATTATTTGCTAATACAGAATATTCATATACCACAGGATTGTTTCAAATCTATTAACAGTTCTACATAAAACACTGGCAGTGTGGAATAACTCTTCAGCAAGAACTGCTCAATGTAATTCAAGCTGATGAACTAAAAGGCCATTTGAGACAAACGTATTGAGTGTAAAATCTGAGCCAGTGGCAAGACGATCTTTTTGGTTGTACACTGAGATTTAAGATTAGAGTGTTTACATGTACAGTATCACCAAGTAGCACACACGAGCACCACAACACTGCACGATTATCCGTGGTAAAGACGGTAGTGCGTTGGTTGTTATGAAAGACGACCGAGCTTCAGTTATGCCTGCATTTTATCAACATGAATTATTTTTTAATTTTATTCTCAGGCGGGGAGATTCTGAAGCCGCAGTTTGCCCAGTTTTTCCACGGGAGCCTTGCAGGCTTATCTATTCGTCCAGGCAAGATCGAGAGTCGGAAAGTTATCTCCTGCTTGCAGACCTGCAAAGAAGGCTTGGATATTAATTCCTTGGAGAGTCTTGGTAAAGAAATCAAGGTGAGGCATTATGGTGGCTCATCGCTACTGATGGAGAGGTTTCCTTTAATTTGCACAATTGATCATTAAAGTTTAACGCATGTAAATCTAATTCAATAAAAATAATTGATGGGAGCGCAAAACATTCATATTATATCATTTGTATTGACAAATAATTTTAGTTTATATTAATTGATATTTAAAATGTACTTTTGTTGAGCCATACTATATTACATACTTCACTTTTGTTGAGACATACTATATTACATAGTTCAGTGATGCGAGCACCATGGCCAGTTTATTTTGCTGTGCTAAGTAGAGTCATTCCAAGTTCATAGAGACTCTACTGACATTAGAGATCCAGCGTGGAAACAGGCCCTTCGGCCCACCAAGTCCATGCTGACCAACAATCTCCCGTTCACACCAGCTCTATCCTACACACTGGGGACAATTTACAGAAGCCAATTAACCCACAAACCTGCATGTGTTTGGGATGTGGGAGGAAGCCAGAGCAACTGAAGAAAACCCACACACTCACGTGGAGTATGTACAAACTCCCTACAGACGGTAAACATAGAAACATAGAAAATAGGTGCAGGAGTAGGCCATTCAGCCCTTCGAGCCTGCACCGCCATTCAATATGATCATAGCTGATCATCCAACTTAGTATCCTGTACCTGCTTTCTCTCCATACCCCCTGATACCTTTAGCCACAAGGGCCACATCTAACTCCCTCTTAAATATAGCCAATGAACTGGCCTCGACTACCCTCTGTGGCCGAGAGTTCCACAGATTCACCACTCTCTGTGTGAAAAATGTTTTTCTCCGTACCCATAGTCAGAATCAAACCCGAGTCCCTGGCGCTCTGAGGCAGCAACTCTACTACTGTGGCACCCTATTGATCTAAATGAATTAACATTTAATTAGAAAGGAAAGATTTATTTCGATGAAATCTTTACTTTTGATCAAATTAGAGTGTACGACTGGTGTTTACATAATGTGAATTAATTTTGTTTTTTTGTTCTGGTAGTTTCATTTTAACCCAGCCCAGTCAAACCTGGTCATGGAAGGAGATGACATCGACACCATAAATAGAGCAATGCAGTTGGTAGCATACATTAACTCAAGACAATTTCCAACTCCTGGAATTCGACGCTATTCAATATCCACCCAAGTGCAGTAAGTCATTTGTCAATGAGTCTCTAGGTTATGTTTGTTGTAATAAAAGGGTAGTTGAGTCAAAGGCTATTTGGAAGGCCTGTCTTTCCTGAACATAAAGGCAGAATGGATTATTCTTTATTATTAAAATAATGCTTGAGCGAGAAAGGAATAGATCCAATCGCAGTATTTTAAAGCTAAACAAGGGCACTTGTGACAGCACGGTGAACTGGCAAATTAGGAGAATGAGTTGCAATACCAGGAATTGTAAGGAGATCTGCACGCACACCTACAAAAAGGAAAATCCCTAGATGAGAATCTATCCCCCATAGTTATAATTAAGCAAATAAATATGTCAAGTCAGAAGTTTGTGCGTAGTGTGAAGTAACAGCAAATGACAAAAAGATTAATGAAACAAAAATCTGAAATGTCAGATAAAGCTAGCTGGAAATATGTAAACGTATGGTGTTTGTGTAGATATTTAGGATATAAATGTCCGCACAGTGAACATTGGTCTGTGAGAGAGAGTCTGATAAATTAATAATGGAAAACAACAAATTGGCAGATGAAGTAAACTTCTGTTTTAGCTTAAAGGATGCACAACATCCACAGAGATAGCTACAAACCAGGTATTAGAAGGGACAAATAGTGGTGAATTGCAATCACCAGGAAAGTGGTACAGAGAAGTGGTGTAACAAGTCCTTGGGTATTGATGGACTTCATTCTAGGGGCTTAAAAGATGTGGCTAGAGAAATTATTTTTGATTTAGTCCAAAATGCACTAGATCAGGTACAATTCCATTTGGAAGATCATAACTCCTTTATTTAAAAAGGGAGAAGAAAAAAAGCAGGCTATTACATGCCAGCCGGTTTAACGCCTCTCATCAGTAAAAAGTCAGCAGCTATTATTGAAGATGTTGCAACAGCACCTAGAAAAAAGTCGTCAAATGTTTTTGTGAAGAAAAATATTCAATCAATTTATTGGACTTATTTGAAGCAGTAACATACTGGGAACCAATGATGTACCAGATTTAAATTTACAAAAGGCATTTGACAAAGTGCTGCAGCAAAGGTTTATAGTGTAAATGGTATTATTTTGACATGAGTAAAAGATTGGTTGACTGCCAGCAAAATGTGACATGTGGTATTCCATAGGGATCAGCATTGGTATCTCCAATGTTTTCAGCTTATATTGACATGTCTGAAGGCACTGAACACATGGTTGCTAAATTTGCTGATAAAGCAAAGAGATATAGGAAAGTAAATGTTGTGGAAAGGGCTGAATGAGATTATGATGCAGTATATGTGTGTAGCAAGGAACTGCAGATGCTGGTTTATACCATGGATAGACAAAAAGTGCTGGAGTAACTCAGCAGGTCAGGCAGCATCGCTGGAGAAAAAGGATGGGTGATGTTTCAGGTCAGGACCCATCTTCAGGTTGGACTGGGTCTGAAGACGGGCGCCAACCCGAAACGTCACCTCCACCGTTTTTCTCCAGAAATGCTGCCTGATCAGCTGAGTTACTCCAGCACTTTACGCTTATAATGCAGGATAGATGTGTTAAATAAATGGGCAAATCTCTGGCAATTGGGGCAGAATTTGGAAAAGTGGGAACTTGTTCATTTTAGGAGGAAAGATAGGAAAGATGGAAGTATGATATCTAAAAGTTAGGAATTTCCAGTGCTCTGAGATGCGGATGAATCTGGATATCCTAGTGCATGACTCACAACAAACTAGTACACAGGTACAGAAAGTCGATAAGAAAGCTACTAGGTTGATTGCCAGGGCAATTGAGATTGTGCTACAGCAACATAGGACATTGGTGAGACTTCATCTCTGAGTACTATTGGACAGTTTTGGTCTTTTATTTAAGGAAAGACGTTAAGGTGTTGGAAGTGCTTTCCTGGGTAGGCTGGAATGTGGAGCTGAGGTTACAGTCTGAGACATCAGAGCAGGTTTGAAGGCCCAAGTCATTGAATTCTTGATTTGTCTACAAGTTTCTAATTGAAGTTTTAAACTGTCCCTTAACATGGATTTCAATACTTTTCTCACCGCTGAAGTTAACCTGACTAGCTTGGAATTAGCTTGTCTGAAGCAGGGTCTTGACCCAAAACGTCACCCATTCCTTCTCTCCAGAGATGTTGCCTGTCCCGCTGATTTACTCCAACATTTTGTGTCTACTTTCGATTTTAACCTCCGGCAGACGTTACAAGGCCTTCTACGCCCGTACCTCCAGACTCAGAAACAGCTTTATTCCAAGAGCTATAGCGGCTCTGAACCGGCCCTGCTGAGTGCCCCCCATCCTCCCCTGGACTGTCTCCCTCAGATGGTCACGACACACAGCTTATTTATTTATTTTACTTTTCTTTTTCATCGGTTGGAGCTGCGTACTAAATCTCGTTGCACTGACGTGCAATGGCAATAAAATATATTATTATTATTATTATTATTATTATTGTTATTATTATTATTATTATTATTATTATTATCTACAGTTCATTCCGACAGACCTGCCATTATTACGTTTATTCGGGCATAACATGCAGTCTATTGATATGCAAAATCTATTCATAGCAACCATGGTGTTAAATGTATTACTAACTAGAAAGGTGTTCTGAAATAGGGTCCCGACCCAAAATGTTGCCATCCCATGTCCTAAGCTGCTGAGCTATTCCAGCACTTTGGGTTCTAGAAAGGTGGCGACTTCAAACAATAGAAATAGCAAAGCGCTGCTTGTTCTGTTGCTAATTTAAATCAATGCTAAATGACCAATTGGTTGTTAAGGTCACCCATGATATCTGAAGACAAGATTCAGGAAACGGATAAATCTGTGTTATGTTAATTCCCCTGGAAATGAAAAATGACAGAAATCAGGATTTAGAGGATTTCGAAGTTGAGTTGAGAAAGAGTGACTCCAGCAAGGATAATTGGAAAGAATTTGATCTCGAAATGCCCGCTGCTGTCTGAAGCAACTATTTATAAATATAATTAACTTCTCCAGGGAAGCATGCTCTAGATTGGAAGGTAGTGGATGATTTACTGATACGGTTTTTTTAAATCTCTGAAGGTGTTTCGGTGAAGACACTTGCATCAGTGTCTCAGATATCGATGGGTACATTGTGGTCCTTCAGCCAGTTGAACCAAAGATCACCATCAGTGGATTGGATCATTTTTCAAGACCAGCGTCAGAGTTTGAAAGCAGCAGAGGTGTTGTACTATTCCCAGGCTTGAGGATTGTTAGCACTGTTCGAAAAGGAGAACATGAAGATGGCAAAGGTTGGTCGATTTCTCAATTTGGGGACCAAATATAATATAATATTAATATATCTATATCTGTATCTATACCTATCTATATATATATATAAATAAAACATATATAATAAAATAAAACAAGTAATGTGGAGATAGAGAAATCAGTGAAAATAAAAAATGTATCGTGTGAATAGCCCTGAAACACCAAAATCATTTTCACTGAGCACATATTTCAACAACCTTAAACTTACTAACTTCAATCATTTAAATCGCAATTTACTTATCATAGAAAATAGGTTATATTTTAAGCAAATCATTCCCGTTAATGAGTCGGTAGACAAAAATGCTGGAGAAACTCAGCGGGTGAGGCAGCATCTATGGAGCGAAGGAAATAGGCAACGTTCTGGGTCGAAACCCTTCTTCAGACTGATGAGAGGGTGATGGGGGGGGGGGGGGGGGGGGGGGAGAAGAAAGGAAGAAATGGAGCCAGTGGGCTGAGAGAGAGCTGAGAAGGGGAGGAGAAAGTAGGGACTACCTGAAATTAGAGAAGTCAATGTTCATACCGCTGGGGTGTAAACTACCCAAATGAAATATGAGGTGCTGCTCCTCCAATTTACGGTGGTACTTACTCTGGCTATGGAGGAGACCCAGGACAGAAAGGTAGGATTCGGAATGGGAGGGGGAGTTGAAGTGCTGAGCCACCGGGAGAACAGGTTGGATATTGCGAACCGAGCGGAGGTGTTTAGCGAAGCGATCGCCAAGGCTACGCTTGGTCTCACCGTTGTAGAGCAGCTGACACCTAGAGCAGCGGAAGCAATAGATGAGGTTGGAGGAGGTGCAGGTGAACCTCTCCTGCACCTGGAAAGACTGCTTGGGTTCTTGAATGGAATCAAGGGGGGAAGTAAAGCGACAAGTGTAGCATTTCTTGCAGTTGCAAGGGAAAGTGCCCAGAGAGGGGGTGGTTCGGGTGGGAAGGGACAAATTGACCAGGGAGTTATGGACGGAGCGGAAAGCAGACAGGGGAGGAGATGGGAAGATGTGGCCAGTGGTGGGATCACGTTGGAGGTGGCGAAAATGTTGAAGGATTATTTGTTGTATGTGACGACTGGTAGGGTGGAAGGTGAGGACAAGGGGGACTCTGCCCTTGTTACAAGTGGGGGGGATGGGGAGTGAGTGCAGAGTCACGGGATATAGAAGAGACCCTGGTAAGAGCAGGTCTACACAGCGGTATGAACATTGACTTCTCTAATGTCAGGTAGTCCCTCCTTTCTCCTCCCCTTCTCAGCTCTCCCTCAGCCCACTGGCTCCACCTCTTCCTTTCTTCCCCCCCCCCCCCCCCCACCCACACATCAGTCTGAAGAAGTGTTTTGACCTGAAACGTTGCCTATTTCCTTCGCTCCATAGATGCTGCCTCAGCCGATGAGTTTCTCCAGGATTTTTGTCGACCTTCGATTTTCCAGCATCTGCAGTTCCTTTTTAAACAACCCATTAATGAGTATATAGGATGGAACTGCAGATGCTGGTTTACACCGAAGATAAACACAAAATGCTGGAGTAACTCAACGGGTCAGGCAGCATCTCTGGGGTGAAGGAACAGGTGACTTTTCGGGTCGAGACCCTTCGTCAGACCGAGAGTCAGGGGAGAGGGAAACCTGAGGTGTGAAAAAGAACAAATCAAGGCCAGCAAGGATGATCAAGGAGAGGTGGATCCTGAATGGTCTATTGTTGGCTGTGGAGAAGGTGATAACAAGGATACGATACGATAGAAACATGAAATTAAAGTGAGGAGTGGAAAAGATTGGGGGTGTGCAAAGACTGGGATGGGGGGGGGGGGGAAGGGGGTCAATCTCGGTCTACCCCACGACTGAAGGGGGAGGAGTTGTACAGTTTGATAGGCTCAGGGAAGAAAGATCTCCTGTGGCGTTCTGTCCTGCATCTTGGAAGGCAAGGAGGTATGAACAGTGAAACTAAGCAGGTCGGCCGTGAAACTAGTGGAGCGACTAGGGTGGGGGTGGCTCACGTTAGATATGTGCTAATATTTCTGTTTCTTGCTTTGAATATGTTATGCCTCCGAGAATGACACATGGTCCCGATGTGTTTTGATGCGGCAATTCAAGCTTTAAGATGAATGGCCGTTGCTGCAATGGGAACTTCTATCCATTGGGAGATGAACTGGATTTCAATATCACTTTTTATTTGTGATACCTACGTGTACTTTTGTTTTCTTTCATTCTTCTCAGCTTCTAATATTCTATCTGACTCTCCTTGCCCCATGAAAACCTGAGGGAGGCCAAGGTTGAAAGGATGAGCCCCCTCGATGAGCAGGTTAAGAATTAGCTCAGGCTAATCCTGAATTGTGCTTTAAATTAAATGACAGTTCAAAGGCAGTGAAAAGCCTCCACAAAGACAAGGTGCTGGGAAAAATATGTTGCTTTACCTCCTAACTTCAACGGCATGGGAATATAGGAAATAAGAAATAGGTTCATGTCATAGGAGCAGAATTAGGCCATTCGGCCCATCGGGTCTACTCTGCCATTCAATCATGGCTGATCTATCTTTCCCTTTCAACCCTGCCTTCTCCCTATAACCTTAGATTCGTGGCGGCACCTGGTGGCAACCCAAGGGCACACCGAACCCTCGGCTCTAGAGGGCGGTGTCATGGTGTGGGAGGCACTAGTCACGGGGTCGGTACCTGAGTTGGTATTTAAGGTTGGGCAACGCCCGTGTTTGAGGAGGAGTAGGGAGCTGTACTGGAGAGAATAAACACGTCTCATGCACACAACTCGTGTCCGAATAGTTTTTGGCTGGACTCCCGCAAGCCCCCGCCACAAGGCATCTGTACTCAAGAACCTGCCAACCTTTAAAAACACACAATTAGCTGGATTCCACAGCCATCTGTGGCAATGAATTCCACAGAGTCACAACCCTCTGGCAAAAGTCATTCCTCCTTCATCTCCTTTCTAAAGAAAAATAAATTTAAACTGTCACATAAGGGCCATTAGAAATGCATGTAAACAAAACAAATGTTGAAGCAGCTGACTTGTGCTATCAGTATAATACATTGGTAGAGTAGCTGCCTTACAGCCCATGCAGCGCCAGAGACCCGGGTTCGATCCCGACTACAGGTGCTCTCTGGACAGCATTTGTACCTCTCCATGTGACCACGTGGGTTTTCACAGAGATCTTCGGTTCCCTCCCACACTCCAAACACATACAGGTTTGTAGGTTAATTGGCTTAGGTTTGAATGCTTCGTATAAGTGTAAATTGTCCCTAGTGTGTGTAGGCTTGTGTTAAAGTGCAGACTCGGTGGGCCTGTTTCCATGCTGTATCTCTAAACTAAACTAAACTAGAGGGCGAGAATGATTATTTTCACCAGTAAAGTGAGAGAGAGTGAGGGACACTGGTGATTTGACTGGTGTCTGTACTTGGGTGCCATTTGTTAGAAGAGTTTTATTGGAAACTGGACAAACATTGTTTTATTGAACAATCGTTAACAATTAAGAGGGTAAAAGTAGCATCTGATAAAAGGATAGAGTTCGCCCCAGTGACCTGGCCTATATTTATCCCTCAATCAGTGGAACAAGAGCAGATTGAACTAATCTGCTCTCTGGTGTTCAATGTGTCTTTGACTTCTGTCTCTGTCAGCTGCACCTCACCTCCTGCTCCTCTGCTGAACTCAATTGTTTTCCAGAGAAAGCAATTCCAGTTCATGTTATAGGAGCAGAATTAGGCCATTCAGTCTGCTCCGCCATTCAATCATGGCTGATTTATCTTTCCCTCTCAACCCCATTCTCCTGCCTTTTCCCCATAACCTCTGACACCCGTACTAATCAAGTCTATTTAACCTCTCCCTGTAGCTCTAATCCAGGCATCATCATTCTGGTAAACTTCCCTTGCAGCCTCCACATCTTTCCTGTAACGGGACGACTGGAACTACACGCAATACTCCAAATGCGGCCGAACCAAAGTCAAAAGTCAATAGACAATAGGTGCAGCAGTAGGCCATTCGGCCCTTCGAGCCAGCACCGCCATTCAATGTGATCATGGCTGATCATCCCCAATCAGTACCCCGTTCCTGCCTTCTCCCCGTATCCCCTGACTCCGCTATTTTTAAGAGCCCTATCTAGCTCTCTCTTGAAAGCATTCAAGTCTGATAAAGCTGCATCATAACCTGCTGACTCTTCTATTCAATGTAAAATAATATCAGGTGTATTTTTTTCTTTTGGTAAGATTTTTAATTATGGTAACAATAGGCTAATTAAAATTTGAGAGATTGTGAGTGAATTAGCACAAAGTGAGGAAATGGAAGATACTGTGCACTTGTCAGGTGTGAAGTCAAAAGAACATGTTAGGTTATGAACCATGGATATCATCCATATCTCTCTGACAGGGAAATTATATAAGCTCTTCTGCCCAAGAGGGAATATTTCAGCTTAATGTGGAACTCTATCCAGCCAGGCTGGGTATGAACTGACAAGAGTCACCCAACTGAATAAAAGCAATTTGATGAGGAAGGAGAGATTTATATTTTGGGGGTTTCATCTACTTATACACATGGCAGATGAAACATGGCATATGTGATGTTGGTGTTCCGGTTTTAATGTAATCATTTATATCACGAGATTAACAGCACTTATTGTAGAAGTTCCCAGTGACTGCATCAGTGGTGAAGGCCAGAATGATAAATTAGGGTGGCACAGCGGTAGAGTTGCTGCCTTACAGCGCCAGAGGCCAGGGTTCAATCCCTGTCTATGGGTGTTGTCTGTACAGAGACTGTACGCTCTCCCCGTGACCTGCGTGGGTTTTCCCCGGGTGCTCCGGTTTCCTCCCACACTCCAAAGACGTACAGGTTAATTGGCTTCAGTAATATTGTAATTTGTCCCTCATGTGTGTGTGTGTGTGTGTAGGATAGTGATAATGTATGGAGATTGCTGGTAGGCGCGGACTCAGTGGGCCGAAGGGCCTGTTTTCTGCACTATTTCTCTAAACTAAACTAAATTGTCCTGACACCACAAGCTTTTTTTATTTCATAAAATACGTTCAAGTTAGCTGGCAACTATTTTTCAGCATCTTCATGAGAGATACTGAGATTGAAGAGTCTGCAAGTTAGTAAAATAGTAAAATAATTATAATCTTGTTCTGGCAAATAAAATATTTCAAAGTAAAGTGAATTCCTATATGATTCGGATAGCAGAACCAAAGACAGTAGATCCATGTTTACCTAGTCGAGTGGCATTGTAGGTTGTGAGATGAATGGGCAGAATACAGAGATGTTTCAAGGGAATACAAACAAGCTAAGTACACAAATGAGAACATGGCATCTGGAAAGTGAAAGCATGTGAGGTCATACATTTGATTCAGAGAATGAGATCTTTGTTCTATGAGCGATTAGCAAACTTTCCTATAGACTTCTGAGATTAAAGGGATAAGAGTTGATCTCACTTGAATGGGTAGTTGCAGAGTTGATATCTAGAACCAAGAGTCACAGCATCAACATTAGTGTATCAATCGTTCAGATTGTGGTGAACCGTTGGAATTCCATATCCCGTGGAGACTCATTTGTCGAGTTCATTCAAGGCAGGAATCGATTGATTTTTAAGTATTAGAGGAAAGAGAGTTAAGGTCGAAGGTGGCACTGCGGTAAAAGATCAGCCATGATCTTAATAACAGAGCAGGCTCGGAGAGCTGAATGGTTTCCTCCTGCTTCCAGCTTCTTACGTTTTTACATGATGGTTTTTGAGGAGCCAGATCTAGCCAAAGTGAAAGCAGTAACGGAAGTGCTAAATCCAACAACAAAATGTAACACTTTTTGGAATTCATTAACTATCAGAATTAGTTCCTGCTGAATTTGAGTGTGATATGCGAACTACTTGGAACAGCTGGCAAAGAAGCACTGCTTTATTTGTGGCAGTACATGTTGCTACAGCTTACCTGCACCTCTTAAAAACTTAACGAGATTTACAACTTAAAAAAGTAATAATTAGTAAAAGATTACTAAAGTTTAAAAATAATGAAATGTATTAACGAAATTAGGTCTCGGATCCATAAACCTCTTAAGCAGGTTATAGGACAATGATCTGTCATAAACAATAACAGAGTGGCACAGAGTTACCGCCAGAGTTCGATCCTGACTATGGGCGCTGTCAGTACAGAGTTCTCCCTGTGACCACATGGGCTTTCTTCAGGTGCTCTGGTTTCCTCCCACATTCCAAAGACGTACAGGTTAATTGGCTGCTGTCAATTGTGTAGGATAGAACTGGTGTATGGGTGAATGATGAATGCCACAGATTTGGTGGGTCGATGGTACAGTTTGAAACTGTACCTATAAACTAAACTAAAGCAACAGCAAGGAACGATATGCATTCTGGCACACTGGCATCTGGAAAGTGGCACACTGTCTACAAACAAAACCATTGCTAAGAAGTGTATATGGAAGTGTACATGTATTCAGTTGACAAGTATTCGGTGTGGACAAGTTGGGCCTGTTTCCATGCTTTATGACTATGACAGAGTACCTATTGCAGATATAGTGTAGGAAAGCATATCAATGGTGTCTCATTCTGTTGAATACATCAAGTTCAAGTGAGTTTATTGTTATGTGTCCCTGTATAGGACAATGAAATTCTTGCTTTGCTTAAGCACACAGAAAATAGTAGGCATTTACTACAAAACAGATAAATGTGTCCATATACCATGATATAAATATATACACACATGAATAAATAAACAGGTAAAGTGCAAATAACAGAAAGTGGTTATTAATAATCAGAGTTTTGTCCGAGCCAGGTTTAATAGCCTGATGGCTGTGGGGAAGTAGCTATTCCTGAACCTGGTTGTTGCAGTCTTCAGGCTCCTGTACCTTCTACCTGAAGGTAGCAGGGAGATGAGTGTGTGGCCAGGATGGTGTGGGTCTTTGATGATACTGCCAGCCTTTTTGAGGCAGCGACTGCGATAAATCCCCTCGATGGAAGGAAGGTCAGAGCCGATGATGGACTGGGCAGTGTTTACTACTTTTTGTAATCTTTTCCTCTCCAGGGCGCTCAAATTGCCGAACCAAGCCACGATGCAACCGGTCAGCATGCTCTCTACTGTGCACCTGTAGAAGTTAGAGAGAGTCCTCCTTGACAAACCGACTCTCCGTAATCTTCTCAGGAAGTAGAGGCGCTGATGAGCTTTTTTGATAATTGCGTTAGTGTTCTCGGACCAGGAAAGATCTTCAGAGATGTGCACGCCCAGGAATTTGAAGTTCTTGACCCTTTCAACCATCGACCCGTTGATATAAATTGGGCTGTGGGTCCCCCTCCTACTCCTTCCTATGTCCACAATCAGTTCCTTGGTTTTGCTGGTGTTGAGGGCCAGGTTATTGCGCTGGCACCATATGGACAGTTGCTCGATCTCTCTTCAGTACTCTGACTCATCCCCATCAGTGATACGTCCCACAATAGTGGTGTCGTCAGCGAACTTGATGATGGAGTTCGCACTGTGGTTCGCTACGCAGTCATGGGTATAGAGTGAGTACAGCAGGGGGCTGAGCACGCAGCCTTGAGGTGCTCCCGTGCTGATTGTTATTGAGGCTGACACATTTCCACCAATACGAACAGACTGTGGTCTGTGGACAAGGAAGTCGAGGATCCAGTTGCAGAGGGATGCGCAGAGACCCAGTTCTGCGAGTTTGGTAACCAGTTTGGAGGGGATGATTGTGTGAAATGCCGAGCTGTAATCAATGAATAACAGCCTGACATATGAGTTTTTGTTGTCCAAGTGGTCCAGTGCGGAGTGGAGGGCCAGCGAGATCGCATCCACCGTTGATCTGTTGTGGCGGTACGCGAACTGCAGTGGGTCCAGGTTTTTGTCGAGGTATGAGTTGATTTGCTCCATGATCAACCTCTCAAAGCACTTCATCACCACCGGCGTTAGTGCCACTGGTCGATAGTCATTGAGGCACGTCACCTTACTCTTCTTGGGCACCGGTATAATTGATGCCCTTTTAAAGCAGATGGGGACCTCAGACCTCAGAAGTGAGAGGTTGAAAATGTCCATAAAAACTCCCGCCAGTTGGTCCGCACAGGTTTTTAGAACACGACCGGGTATATCATCAGGACCAGGTGCTTTTCGGGGGTTCACCCCTCTGAAGGATTTCCTGACATCGGCCTCTGTGACTGAGACTGAAATGCCATCACAGCGAATGGGGGATCGGGAAGGCACATCAATATTCTCCCTGTCAAAGCGTGCGTAAAACGCATTGAGCTCGTCAGGGAGTGATGTTACACCGACATTCGAGCTGCCTCCTGGTTTTGCCTTGTAGGAGGTGATTGCATTCAGTCCCTGCCACAGCTGCCGAACATCTGTCTCGTCCTCCAGTTTGGAATAGAAGTCCCTTTTGGCCTTTTTGATGGCCTTACCAAGGTCGTATCTGGACTTCTTGTAGACCACTGTATCATCGGACATGAATGCCCGGTGTCTGGACTTCAGGAGAGTGCAGATCTCAAAGTTCATCCAAGGTTTCTGATTGGGAAACACTCGGAAGGTTTTTGTAGGGATGCAGCCCTCCACACATTTCTTTATGAAGTCTGTAACGACTGTGGCATATTCGTTCAAGTCCGTTGCTGAGTCCTTGAACATTGCCCAGTCGACAGACTCAAAACAGTCCTGGAGTTGTTCTTCTGCCCCCCCCCCCCCCCCCCCCCCCCCCCCCCCCCCCCCCAATACATGTGCATACACTGCATTTTAGACTATGTGGAATGTTTTGTTTTCCTTGTATTTTTCAATGTTTCAAAATGGATGTAGCTCATGTAATATTGGGCACTGTATCTGTAAGGATTGTATCATGTGACTAAATGGTGGAACATAGTCTACTGTAGAGCCTTCCAAAGTCTGTGGAAAGACCAGAGGAAGAAATGATGACCTGATACTGTAAGCCCTTTTATTTAGCAAAGTACTTTGTTGCAAGTTAGGAATACCCCCTCTTATTCTGCACTTCAGAATGAAATGTTGAGATGTATGAGGTTCATTGTCTATGACCCAAGTCAATTAAGTGAAACGATTTGCCATCATTTTTTGTGGCAAGCGTAATGTCTGTATTCTCGTGCAGATTTCAGATTTGACGTGAGGTGCTTGTATGTTCACTAGCATTTTGTTTAAAAATCTTTTTCCAGCCCATCGCGGGTCAGAGGAGATGGTTCACAACCTGGATTACTGCGATATTTTGATCACAGGAGACGAATTAAATACAGAACAGGAATGTCTGGAACTGGAACCAGTGGAATTACATGGGAAACATCTCGAGTTCACTAACTCCACCGCAGGAATGTCGGTTTATGGTAACTGCCAACTCTTTGCTTCAAGCTTTTGTGAATATATTATAGAAACATAGAAACATAGAAAGTAGGTGCGAGAGTAGACCACCAGGTCCGTCGAGCCCGCACCGCCATTCGCTCATGGCTGAACACTAAACAGACACACTTACCCACAAACAGTAGACACAAGACACAGAACACAAGACACTACCCTCCCCTTTATACCGCTATCACCCCTCTCCACCCCAAGAACCTCGTGATCTCCTGGGGGAGGCAAAAAACCGGATAAAAACCCAGGTCCAATTCGGGAAAAAAATCCGGGAAATTCCTCTCCGACCCCAATCCAGGCGATCGACACTTGTCCAGGAGATCACTCAGGTCTTACTATACTAACCATACCTAGGTCCATATCCCTGCCCTCTCCCCGTAGCCCCTTATCCCCTTGGCAGCTAAAAAACCATCTATTTTAGTCTTAAATATATTTAAAGTTTCTGCTTCCACTGCTCCCTGGGGCAGTGAATTCCATAAATTAACCACCCTCTGGGTGAAGAAGTTCTTCCTCATCTCAGTTTTAAAAGAGCCCCCCCTTATTCTGCAACTATGTCCCCTAGTTCTAGTTTCCCCGATCATTGGGAACATCCTCGGTGCATCCACCCGATCAAGGCCCCTCACGATCTTATATGTTTCAATGAGATCGCCTCTCATTCTTCTAAACTCCAAAGAGTAGAGTTCCAGCCTACTTAACCTTTCCTCATATGTCAATCCCCTCATTGCAGGAATTAATCTTGTAAACCTTCGCTGCACTGCCTCCAGGGCTAGTACATCCTTTCTTAAGTATGGACCCCAGAACTGTACACAGTATTCCAAATGTGGTCTCACTAATACTGTGTACAGCTGCAGCAAGACCTCCGTGTTTTTATACTCAATCCCCCTAGCAATAAAGGCCAAAACTCCATTGGCCTTCCTGATTGCTTGCTGCACCTGCATACTAACTTTTAGTGATTCATGTACTACTACCCCTAGATCCCTTTGCGTTGCATTACAACGCAGCTCCTCCTCATTTAGAAAATAACTTGCCCTATCATTTTTTTTCCCAAAGTGAATGACTTCACATTATGTTTAATTGTAATTTAAAACTAACATGTGTTCTCTGTCAACTAAGTCATCCAACATTCAATAGCACATTGGTTTGACACAGATTTTATTGAATATGTGCTGCCAATTATATCACCTTTATAGATTAGTAAACACAATGTCTCTAATGATCAATTTACTAAGGCTTGATGTTATACATAAAACCATCAACAACATGGGTGGCACAGTGGTAAAGTAGCTGCCTTACAGCGCCAGAGACCCGGGTTCGATCTTGACTGCGGGTGATGTCTCTACGGAGTCTGCACGTTTTCCCTGTGACCGCATGGGTTTTCTCCGAGTGCTCTGGTTTCCTCCCACACTCCAAAGATGTTTGGGTTTGTGGGTTAGATGGCTTCTGTAATTTGTTCCTAGTGTCTATAGTAGAACTAGTGTATGGGTGATCGCTGGTCAACATGATGCTGTGGGCTGAAGGGCTTGTATCCATGCTGTATCTCTAAACTAAACAGAGATTGAATCGGAAGATGAGCAAGTTGTTCACATAGCCTGTGTAGGTTTATTATAGTCACGTGTACTGAGCTACAGTGAAAAGCTTTCTTCTGCATGCAAGGACCAGTGGACACAGGGTCAACGTGAGGGTGAAAAGATTTAATAGGAATCTGAGGGGTAACATTTTCACACAAAGGGCGGTGGGTGTATTGAAAAAGCTGCCAGAGGAGGTAGTTGAGGCTGGGACTATCCCAATGTTTAACACACAGTTAGAAAGGTACATGGATAGAACAGGTTTGGAGAGATATGGACCAAGCGCAAGCAAGTGGGACTAGTGTAGCTGGGACATATTGGCCAGTGTGGGCAAGTTGGGCCAAAGGGCCTGTTTCCACACTGTGTCATTCTATGATCAATAATCAAATCAGATAATATTATACATAAGGTATAATCAAGCCTAACTCAAGTACAGGAAGAGTGAAAGAAAAGATACAATGTGAAGAATT
Source organism: Amblyraja radiata (assembly GCF_010909765.2). NCBI lineage: Eukaryota > Metazoa > Chordata > Chondrichthyes > Rajiformes > Rajidae > Amblyraja > Amblyraja radiata. The sequence goes on along the minus strand of NC_045968.1, from coordinate 1,991,816 downwards.
TACAGGAAGAAGAGAGGGCATAAAAGAGTAGGGTGATTATATCAGATAATAGTACATCCTCCTCTGGGACCCGCATGCGAAGAGTCACTGTGCTCTGGCACCATAGTAGGACAGACGACATAGGTTTAAGGTGAAGGGGAAAAGAAAGATGAAAGATTTAATAGGAATCTGAGGGGTTACTTTTTCACACAAAGGGTGATGGGTGTATGGTACAAACTGCCAGAGGAGGCAGTGAGGCAGGGACTATTGCAATATTTAATAAACAATTAGACAGGTACATGGATAGGACAGGTTTAGAGGGATATGGGGCAAATGTAGACAGGTGGGACTAGTGTAGATGGGACGTTGGTTGGTGTGGACAAGTTGGGCCTGTTTCCATGCTGTGTGACTCTATGACAGAGTGCCTATTGCAGACATAGTGTAGGAAAGCATATCAGTGGTGAATCATGCAGTAATAAGGTATCTTTGTACAAATGACAACATCATTTGTGACACTCTTCACTGCTGTGATATCCCTCCCCCCCGGGCTAGTTTAGGAAAGGTTGACACCTGGTGTACATAATGATTAACAAGGCTGCCTTCCTTCCACCTGCCAGTTGTGACCTGTGCTTCCCATTAGGTGTGGACACAATGGCAAATTACGAACACGTCCTTCGCAAACTCCGCTACCGCCACTGGGATACTGCATCCATTTTTGATCGGAAGTTTCATCTCAGCTGCTCAGAGCTCAATGGGCGTTACACAAGCAATGAATTCAACTTGGAGGTGAGAAAAAGGAGAAAACGACAGCTCCGGGTTTACAGATGGAGACAGCTGATGTGTGTAAGGTCAGGTGAAGCAGAGCTTCTCAATACGCGAGTGTTCTATGTAATGTACTTGGTAAGCATTAATACACTAGCACTGTCAGTGGCTGGGACTGTGAGAATCGATTTGATAAGATGATTATTGACCACTTTGTTTTTCCTTTATCCAGGTGAATGTTCTGCACACCATTAATCCGATGGACCATTTTAATCATGTGGTCGTTCAACCTCAGTTCCTACAGTCTATTCATCATTCCCTGCCTGATCTCCCAGGTCACAACCTTAACACCGCTCATAACTCAGGTAATGCAACAGTTCCCTTGCCAAGCAAGACACAGTGAGTGACTTTGTTTAAAGAAATGGTGATATCAATATTTATACAGTCTAAATTATTAAAGCCACTCAATTCATCCCTGCAGCAACGGGGTGAAGCTGGAACTGTATCCAAGATGCATGTAGACAGAACAACCAGCTATTCTGTCACCAGCTGACCTGTGGTGCAGTGTGCGACACCAGCTGGCAATGCAAGCTTTTGGCACAAAGGGCCCCGATTTCTGCCACATTGCAACACTCGTTGACTCTCAGTCTGAAGAAGGGTCTCGACCCAAAACGTCACCCATTCCTTCTATTCAGAGATGCTGCTACTTCCGCTGAGTTACTCCAACATTTTGTGTCTATCTCATGACTATATTTCATCGGCTTATGTTGCCTTTTTTCTGCACAAGCACGGCTGTAGAGTTGCGAGGGAACTGTGCATGCAATCCCAGGATCACCTCACTCATTCAGCGACTAAGCACTGGTCAGCCAATGATGCATACAGCTGTGACAATACATCATGGGAACAGGCCCTTTGGCCTAATCCATGTTTCTGTCGAAATGTTCCATGTACCTGCCCCAACTACCCCATCCGGCAGCTCATTCCATATAGCGACCACTCTTTATATAAAAATGTTGCCCCTCAGGTTCCTATTAGATCTTTCCCCCTCATCTTTGAAACAGTGTGCAATGCTTCTACAGCTGCACTCAAGCCCTGGACAACCACCCATGCTCTCATGAAAAACTGACACTTAGAGTCACACAACCCTCCGGCCCAACTCGTCCATGCCGACCAAGATGCCCCATCTAAGCAAGGTCCGTTTCCTTGTGTCGGGCCCATATACCTCTGAACCTTTCATAGAAACATAGAAAATAGGTGCAGGAGTAGGCCATTCGGCCCTTCGAGCCTGCACCGCCATTCAATATGATCATGGCTGATCATCCAACTCAGTATCCTGTACCTACCTTCTCTCCATACCCCCTGATCCCTTTAGCCACAAGGGCCACATCAAACCCCCTCTTAAATATAGCCAATGAACTGGCCTCAACTACATTCAACTACATTCTGTGGCAGAGAACTACAGAGATTCACCACTCTCTGTGTGAAAAATGTTTTCCTCATCTCGGTCCTAAAAGATTTCCCCCTTATCCTTAAACTGTGACCCCTTGTTCTGGACTTCCCCAACATCCGGAACAATCTTCCTGCATCTAGCCTGTCCAACCCCTTAAGAATTTTGTAAGTTTCTATAAGATCCCCCCTCAATCTTCTAAATTCTAGCGAGTACAAACCGGCAGCAGCCTCAGTGCCTCTGGGGATCCAATGCGCACTAGGTCCAAATTCCAATGGATAAGCTCTGCTGAAAGCCGACGGATCCAATCCCCCAAAGGATGCAAGAACATTACAGTCAAGAGTACATGGATCTGCTGTGGAGATATCAGTCATTCTGCATTACGTCAATTAACCTGAACCAATCTGAGCAGCCCATCTGTTTAAAGGATGTCAACAAATTGCATTGGCTGCCAGTTAAAACTTCAGATGAGAACCTTATATTTGAAGTTGTATCTGGCCAACATTTTGAACATATTAACAGAATTGTAAAACATTGATAATTACCTCAAGAAATTCTGTAACAATATTTATTTAATTCTCAGTCACCTAATCTAGCTTCTCTCTTCCCAAGTCTTAAGCACCATGTGAATTAGTCTTCAAGGAGATCCACAACCCCACTGCCAAGCAACCAACTCGTCTTCCTGGACTCGTTGGCTTTTGCCCCACAGAATCAGGGCCGTTTGGCCCACCAAGTCCTTGCCGACTATCATCATTCCCTTATTTGGTTGCACATGCTAGCCAGGTTTCCATCCACCCCACGCATCCCTACCAGCCCAGATTCTAACAGTTATCCACACACTGGAAATTTACCGTGACCAATCTGCTCATCTAAGGCAGCTCGGTGGCACAGCATTGGAGTTGCTGCCTTACAGCACCACAGACCTGGGTTTGATCCTGACTACGGGGTCTGTCTGTACAGAGTTTGTAAATTCTCCGGGGACTGCGTGGGTTTTCTCCGGGTGCTGGGTTTTAAACTGAAGAATGGTGACCTATGTAAATTGGGATCCGAAGCAACTTCTCTCCCTGGCAACCTTCCACCTACAATCCCTTTATGATTTCCGAACTCCTCATTTGATCCACTTTAATGTACCCCAATTTTCACTACTCAACCATAGGTGGATAGGTCTGGGTAACTTAGTCATTACCTCTGTTTCCAACCCAAAATATTGCCTATCCATGTTCTCGGATGATGCTGCCTGACCCATTGAGTTTCTCCAGCACTTTGTTAGAGGCTCTGTAATTACCTCCTTACTACTATTAGCCTCCCTTTCCTCCTTTACAAAGTTCCTTAAAGCTTACCTCTTTCACCCAGCCACCCAGATATCTTCTTGTGTGTCTTGGTGTCAATTTGTTTTTAGATAGTGAAGTGCCTTGATATAGCTAACTGCAATAAGCCAATTTGTAAGTACAAACTACCATTGGAATTGCCAAATTACAAAGGAGTAAATATCCATTTTAATATATTTCCTAGATGTATTAAAAAATTATCCATTAGGTTGTCATGGTCATGTATTGAAATCTTTGTTGCAGCCCAAGTTTCTGGTAAAATGAGTTTCACTACCAGTAATACTGAAGATGCTTGTAAATGGTACTTGATAGTCATTTTCAATGATAAATATAATGCATTGTCACCAGTCACAAAATTGATTGCCAAAAGTGCAGTAGCATGATTTCATTTCACAATTCCCAAAGATTGTATGCTATAAATCAGAGAATTATAAAATTATACATCTTTTCGAATTGCAAATAGTTTTAATGCCTGGTATCATTTTTACTGCGTTTTATCAGGCTTGTAATTCAGCTTGTTTTAATATCTTCCATCAGTGTACTCTACAAGGCTAGTTTGTTTTTTTCTGAAACGGCAGAAGAAGTGTGAGAGGCATTGAACCGTGCATTACACTGCTGGTCACAGGCTTCCAGTCTGAAGTGCAACCCTCCATTATCACTCTGACTCCTACCACCAATCCAATTGTGCATGAATTAATATTGCAGTATATTACAGCAAGAGCAATTAAACCTCTTTCATGCAGCTATATTTAATTAATATCCAAACTGCCCAACTACTGACAAACCTGCATTGCACGATAATGCAAGACCCACTGGACATCTCATCCATTTGACAATGTTTTTAATTATCATTTCCCATTTAATAAGCAAGATGCTCTATGGACAGTCTTTAGAGTCGAGCCAGCCGCTTTCCTGAAATAAATTGTGAGGTAAATGTTCAGGTTGGGACCATTCTTCACACTGAGGAGGTCGCAACCCGAAATAACATCTATTCATTTTCTCCAGAGATGTTGCCTGACCCACTGCGTTACTCCAGCATTTTGTGTCTATCTTTGGTATAAACCAGCATCTGCTGTTCTTTGTTATTATGCCATTCCAATTTGCTTTCTAACCTGACTGGGAAGACATGTTCACACAAAAAGGAAAAAACATTAATTCTTTTGCATGTTTTCTTTCAGCTTCGGATGTCTCAAAGCACTTCAGTCATTGAAGTACATTTTTAGACTGGTCCCTGCTGTAGCATTGCTGTCACTTAGTATTAATGCCCAAGTGTCCACCGGTTCATTTATTTTGAGTGTTCACATGATATACTTGTCTGCTTATAATATTGCTCGACTTCCACACTCATTCCTGCTCCATGTCCTTTACAAAATAATGCTTCAACATATCAAAAACCATACACTGCCTAAAAACAATGTAAATGTTTATTCTTGCCAAGCCTTGTATTATGAGGAAAAATTGAAAAGATTATGCTTGTATTCACTGGAGTTTAGAAGGATGAGGGGGATCTTATAGAAACATATAAAGTTATAAAAGGACTGGACAAGCTTGATGCAGGAAAAATGTTCCCAGTGTTGGGCGAGCCCAGAACCAGGGGGCCACAGTCTTAGAATAAAGGGGAGGTCATTTAAGACTGAGGTGAGAAAATAAGTTTTCACCGTGGGAGTTGTGAATTTGTGGAATTCCCTGCCACAGAGGGCAGTGGAGGCCAAATCACTGGATGGATTTTAGAGAGCGTTAGATAGAGCTCTCGGGGCTAGAGGAGTCAAAGGATATGGGGAGAAGGCAGGCACGGGTTATTGATAGGGGCCGATCAGCCATTATCACAATGAATGGCGGTGCTGACTCGAAAGGCCGAATGGCCTCCACCTGCACCTATTTTCTATGTTTCTAAGCCAGAGAATGTTTAGGTTTGTTTAGAGATACAGCGCAGAAACAGTCCCGTTGGCCCACTGAGTCCGTGCCGACAAGCGATCCCCATACACTAGCATGATCCTACACACTAGGGATAATTTACAATCTTTACTGAAGCCAATTAACTTCAAACCTCTATGTCTGTGGAGTGTGGGAGGAAACCGGAGCACCTGGGGAAAACCCATGGTGTCATGGGGAGAACATAGAAACTCTGTTCAGACAGCACCTGTAAACAGGATTGAACCCGGGTGTCTGGTACTGCAAGGCAGCACGCAGCAACTCCACTGCTCCACCACCCTGACGCCCCATGTAATGCTTTAAATATTTGTAATAACGAAGAATGAATTGCAATAGAAACATAGAAACATAGAAAATAGGTGCAGGAGGAGGCCATTCGGACCTTCGAGCCAGCACCGCCATTCATTGTGATCATGGCTGATCGTCCCCAATCAATAACCCGTGCCTGCCTTCTCCCCATATCCCTTGACTCCACTAACCCCTAGAGCTCTATCTAACTCTCTCTTAAATCCATCCAGTGACTTGGCCTCCATTGCCCTCTGTGGCAGGGAATTCCACAAATTCACAACTCTCTGGGTGAAAACATTTTTCTCACCTCAGTCTTAAATGACCTCCCCTTCATTCTAAGACTGTGGCCCCTGGTTCTGGACTCGCCCAACATTGGGAACATTTTTCCTGCATCTAGCTTGTCCAGTCCTTTTATAATTTTATATGTTTCTATAAGAACCCCCTCATCCTTCTAAACTCCAGTGAATATGATGGTTGATCTTTTCTGGAATCTCCCCTTGTGTGTTTTTGCCTAGCCCATGCTCATGCAGGCAGGGCTGAGCCTAGGTAGACACTGTTGAAAACCACCACTTGGTTGATTAAAATGAATGAATGAATGAATGAATGAATGAATGAATGAATGAATGAATAAGTTTATTGGCCAAGTATTCACATACAAGGATTTTGCCTTGGTGCTCCGCCCACAAGTGACAACATGACATAGAGTGACAGTTATGAATGACACGTAAAACATTAATAATAAAACATTATTGATTAAACATGTGAATTAAGTAAAATACCAGAGCAAACTGTACCAATGGATGGCTAAAAAAACATCCTTGCATGAACATTACCTTAATTCAGGCTGAATAAATTGCTTAATTACTAGGAAGGTCAAGTAGAAACAAGGAACTGCAAATGCTGGTTGATACCAAAGATAGACACAAGGGTCATAGACATAGAAAATAGGTGCAGGAGGAGGCCATTCGGCCCTTTGAGCCGAATGGCCCAAAGGGAAATACGAGGTGCTGTTCCTCCTATCTGCATGTGTCCTCACTCTGGCCTTCCCCCTTGCCCATTTCCTCCACCCTAGTCATTTTACCAGTTCCAGAGTTCTCCACATTGTATCCCTCTAGAGATCTCGCCTTCTCTGGCCGACAAAGGGCCAACCAGGCACCGCACAGCCAGAGGTCATTTGTGGCTGGTTCTGATTGGTGCCAGTCTGTTCTCGCCTCCAGCTCTTCACTTCACCCCCCCCCCCCCACCCCACTCCCACCCTACTTTCAGTCTGAGGAAGGGTCCCGACCTGAAACGTCACCCATCCTTTTTCTCCAGCAAGGTAAAGTAGATCGCTTTTGGGATTTATTGTCCAATGGGATTTGTCCGGGACTAAGTTTCAAAGAATGAGGAAATTTAAAACATTTGTAAGCCCAACACCCTGTAATTCATACTCATGAAATGACACATAATTACCAAAGCCAATTCCTATTACAAAAAAAATGGAACCTCCTCCTGAATGCTGGATATCAAGTGATTTAAGATGACAAATTCCTGGTTTAAGGATTTAATTCTTTATTTTCTCTCCATTCCAAGGAATGTAACCAAGTGTTTTTCTTTTTCATTGAAATGCAGCTATTCCCAGCGCTGCAACCATCGTCATTGTGGTGTGTATTAGTTTCCTCGTCTTCATCATTGTTCTGGGGGTCTTCAGGATTCGGACAGCGTTCCAGCACAGTAATCGGGAGAATGAGAGTGGGAAAGAAAATGAAATGGATTGGGATGACTCTGCTCTCACCATTACTGTCAATCCAATGGAGGTGAGTGATAAGTTCATCAATTCATACATGATAGGGGCAGAAATAGGCCATTCGGCCCATCAGGTCTACTCTACCATTCATTCATGGCTGATTTATCTAACCCCAATCTGATGTGAGAAGCTGGCTTGGAGAATATAGAGAAGTACAGCATTCTTGGCCCACAATGTCTGTGCCAAACCGGATGCCAAGATAAACGAATCTTCTTGGACCATGTCCTTTCATTTCCTGTATATCCTTGGTCCAATCCATAATCCATTTTAAATGCCACTATCTTATCTGCCTCTACCACCACCCATGGTGGCATGTTCCAGGCACCCACCACCCTCCGTGTAAAACAAAACATGCCCCGTACATCTCCCTTAAACATTCCTGCTCTGACCTTGACCTATAAAAACATAGAAACATAGAAAATAGGTGCAGGAGTAGGCCATTCGGCCCTTCGAGACTGCACCGCCATTCAATATGATCATGGCTGATCATCCAACTCAGTATCCTGTACCTGCCTTCTCTCCATACCCCCTGATCCCTTTAGCCACAAGGGCCACATCTAACTCCCTCTTAAATATAGCCAATGAACTGGCCTCAACTACATTCTGTGGCAGAGAATTCCAGAGATTCACCACTCTGTGTGAAAAATGTTTTTCTCATCTCGGTCCTAAAAGATTTTCCCCTTATCCTTAAACTGTGACCCCTTGTTCTGGACTTCCCCAACATTGGGAACAATCTTCCTGCATCTAGCCTGTCCAACCCATTAAGAATTTTGTACATTTCTATAAGATCCCCCCTCAATCTTCTAAATTCTAGCGAGTACAAGCCGAGTCTATCCAGTCTTTCTTCATATGAAAGTCCTGACATCCAAGGAATCAGTCTGGTGAACCTTCTCTGTACTCCCTCTATGGCAAGAATGTCCTTCCTCAGATTATGCTTTCTAGTCTTTGAGATTTCCACCCTGGGAAAAAGGTTGTGACGGTCTACACTGTTCCTCTTATAATTTTCTAATCTTCTATCAAGTCTTCTCTCAACATTTAAAGCTACTCACCTACAAATTTAAATCACAATAACACTGATCTTTTCATTGCTGAGAAAATGAAAATTGAGTAAATCCAGCGTAAACAATGTTTGCAAATATTACCAGGTCACATTATGTACATTAAGGAGTTAACTAGTTACTTCCTTTTGATGGTCATCTCAATGGCTCTGCTTCACGATCCACATTAGAACCTAACTGATGATATAATTCTTCATGCATTGTAGAAAATTGCAAGAGTGGCTGGACAATGTTGACATCATATGTTGATAGAATGGAGCGGCTGGGCTTGATTCACTGGAATTTAGAAGGATGAGAGGAAATCTTATTGAAACATATAAGATTATTAAGGGTTTGGACACGT